>NC_033797.1:19569983-19572723 GCF_001876935.1 Asparagus officinalis
TGACCAACAAGAGAAAAAGATAATGACTGCTACGTCATCGAGGATGGTCCTCAGCAGAGTTAATGGTGAAAAAAAACTATGCAGCCATTGCAGATGTATAAGAAAATATGCACATAGGTCTAAGCAAGTCTTGGTTTTCCACAACAAATATAATTAGAAATTTTTTATTATACTTTTAGGCTATAGCACTTCTAAATTAGATGTAGACACTGTTTGCAATTCTTATAAAAAATTAACCATTAATGTTAGTGCATATATACTTGCTTCAACTAAGACCCAGGTCCACCAGTTTAGCCTGTTAATACGAATTTTAAGGAAACCTCCAGACAACGTTGTTCCAATGTGAATGTTCAATTAGAAAGGGAAAAAAATAAGAGTTCTTAGTAGTATCCTAAAGAAGCCTGAGCTTCAGGACAAGCTTGTGTACCCCATTATTCACGCTAATGGTTCCTTTATTCCAATCACCTACTCCCATTCATTGTTGCCTGTAGCCAGAACAGCCACTTACCAGAACAATTCTGGAGAGTAAAATGGATTGCACAACAATGCCTAATCATGGTTCCCGCACAGCTCATGATCAATTGGAACCAAGAAAGTCTCAGATTTAGGGGTCAAAATCATTGTTGTGGTTGGCTTAATGCGCTTCCTGATCAATGGCAGGCTGAAGTTATGATTTTTATAACTCACAGCACCACAAATTTTATTTCTTTTTCTTTTCCCTGTTTAAAGATGACTTCAAGGGAATCATTTGTAATATCTATCTGAGCTATACGGTTATACGACTCAAAATATCCAACAGATAACAAACAATATCCCGAGATTACACCGAATACTCTTTCGATGATTTCAGGATCCCCAGAGAAAGGAACCGCCTTTCGATGAAAAGAACGTACGTGAGTACAGAGAGGGCGAAAGGAACTCACGTATCCAACGAAAAATAAAATAAAATAAAACCAGCCAATCAAGCCCAAATACTAAAACCCGAACCCAAAACCCAAACCAGGCCCGTTACTTCACCTAACGGCTAACCCTAAGATCCCCTTGACGCCCTCCACACGGACGCGCCCCCCCCCAACACCTCCCGCCCCCCTCCAAAACCCCCCAACAGCCAAAAACAAAACCAGCAGCCGCCCCACCTCAATCCTCTCCTCCCCCCGAGGCCGCGCGCCTCCCCTCACGTGCGACCAAACCGGCAAGACGACCCGCCTCCACTTCTCCCCATCCCATCTTCTCCGCCGCCTTTCTCGGTCCACGCCGCCTCCCGCCATCTTCTCCACTCCAGGCCTGGCCACAGCATTCAGCCGAGAAACCCTAAATCCTGCGCCTCGACAAGGCGAGCTTAGCACTAATCAGGGCCTTGAGGCGGCCCACTCACAGCCCTGCCGTTGGATACGGTGGTTCCTTTCGCCACTCCTGTACTCGACGTACGTTCTTTTCATCGAAGCGGTTGTCCTTTCTCTGGGGATCCTGAAATCAATCGAAAGAGTATTCGGTTTGTAATCTCGGGATATTGGTTTGCTTACTTGTTGGATATTTGATCGTATAACCGTATAGCTCAGATAAGATATTACAAATGATTCCCTTGAAGTCATCTTTAAACAGTGGAAAGAAAAAGAAATAAAATTGTGGGTGCTGCTGAGTTAGTAAAAATCATAACTTCAGCCTGCCATTGATCAGGAAGCGCATTAAGCAACCACAACAAGATTTTGACCCCTAATCTGAGACTTTTCTTGGTTCCAATTGATCATGAGCTGTGCGGCGAACCATTGATTCAGGCGATTGTGCTGCAATCATTTTACTCTCCAAATTTGTCTCTGTAAGTGGCTGTTTCTGGCTACAGAGCAACAAGAATGGAGTAGGTGATTGGAATAAAGGAACCATTAGCGTGAATAATGGGGTTAGCACAAGCTGCTCCTGAAGCTCAGGCTTCTTTTAGCATAACTACTAAGCAACTCTTATTTTTTTCCTTTTAACTTGAACATTCACATTCGAACAACGTTGTCTGGAGGTTTCCTTATAAAATTCGTTATTAACAGGCCTAAACTGGTGGACCTGGCGTCTTTAGTTTGAAGCCAAGTATATAATGCACAACATTAATGGTATAATTTTGTATAAGATTTGCCAAACAGGTGTCTACATCTAATTTAGAAAGTGCTATAGCCTAAAGAGTATAATTAAAAATTTCTAATTATATTTGCTTGTGGGAAAACCAAGACTTGGTTAGACCGATGTGTCATATTTTCTGTATACAGCTGCAATGCTGCATAGTTTTTTTTCACCATTAACTCTCCTGAGGACCATCATCGATGACGAGCAGTCATTATTCTTTTTCTCTGTGGTCCAATATATATCCCCCCCCCCCCCCCCCCAAGCCAAAAGCAGCAACTTCATGCATCTTATCATGGGCCGTTGACTGCGCAAATATACTGGCTTCTTCAACGGGCCATCACAAAACTATCATACAAAATAACCTTGTTTTATGCTGCTCATGTCTCTTCTATCGGCTTATTGATATATCTCAATGGGCCATCACAAACTATTCATACAAAAATAACTCGTTTTTATTGCTGTTCAGTTCTCTCTATCTTGCTTATTTAATCTTTTCTGCAAATGCATTCTATTTTACTGTTCTGGTATTTTAGAAGCTAAACGAAAGTTAACTTATAGAATACATAGAAATATTTGATTTTTCTAACGATATGTTTTTATATGAATATAAACTTCATTACACTTTCCTATT
>NC_033797.1:19572748-19621743 GCF_001876935.1 Asparagus officinalis
AAGGTAGGCGTTAAGCAGGCCGAGTAGCTATAGGCGGACCGGTCACACCGGCGAAATCTAGGCAGAAATTGGTCTGCCTACGCCTAGGTCCGCCTAGGCCACTTTTAAAACATTGATTTTAGCCGCAATGATCACCTAAGCCCTAGATCATATAAGATTTCTAGAGTGAGAGAGAGAGAGAGGATAGAGGGGAGTAAGAGAGGGCAAGAGAGGGGAGAGAGAGATATATAGAGGACAGAAGGGAGAAAGAGAGGGAGAGAGTAGGGAGAGAGAGAGATATAGAGATTATCGGCTACAAGGGATCGAGAAAGAAGAGGCGATTCGAGGTAAAAGGGACTTATAGAAACAAGCTCGGGACTTGAAATGAGAGTGAGAGGAGGTGGGTCCAGTCGGGATTTGATAAATACCAAGAGGTATGGTGAAATTTGAAATACATGATTTTGGGCTTTCAATTCCCTCTCTAAAATGAATTGATTTGAAATCTTAGCTCAAACTATAGATTTGGATTTTAAATACCCTGAATTTCTAATCTAGGGCCCAAATCCCAATTCTCAAACGAAGCATGATTTTAAATCAAACTTCTAAATCCAAATCTCAGTTCCTAAACACAACCTAGTGTATACTTTAGACAAGTTCATGCCTACGTTATGGATTTTTTTTTTTTTTTCTCAAACAAATGCACTAGTATGATATTAGTTGATCCGATGACAAAAAAATTATTATAATTATAATATTAGTCTAAAGGGTCATAATCCCCCCTAAAGATAAATACTAGAGTGCATTATCTTAAGTTAGTCTGGATGTTAATATATATGAAAAAGTATTAGATTTGAATAACATAGTCCCGAATAATACAATCATAGTACTATAGTTTGGGAAATACAATACGCTTAGTCGGTGAATGAAAACCAAACGTGACCGTAGAGACTTGTAGAGCCAATTGGATCGGGATCTTCTATAAAATATGTGGTAATTGGAGAGGGTGTTGGGATTTTGTCTTTGATTCTTTGTGTAACTTCATGAGAATTAGATAGGGTTAGAGTTCTATCATGATTAGGAGTTTGGGTTCTATCATGATTAGGAGTTTGAGTTCTATCATGATTAGGAGTTTGAATCTTATTCAAATTAGGAAGTTAGGCTAGAGATAGAGTTTTGGTTTTTCTATATATATTCTTCTATTGGTGGAGGAAAAACGATGAAGAAAAAGTAGAGATATAGTAGATGTGAGAGAGAGAGGGTTTCGTAGTCTTTATCCGTGCAAAAGATTATAAGGAGTGGGCTTTGGAGAGAATATGAGAGTTGATTATGTATGTGAGGTTGAGAGATTAAGAGACGAGAGTTGAGTGGTTCCTTTTGTAGTTCTCCCTGATACATAGTGAATTTCTCGTATTGTTGCCCCGTGGACGTAGGTCGAAGTTGGTCGACCGAACTACGTAAATCTCGGTGTTCTTTTCTTCTTGATTGTGGTTATTCTATCTTGTTGATTGTGGGTTAGCTTCCGAGTTGCGCATATCGTGATAGGCGGGAAGACTAAAATTCAGCAACAAGTGGTATCAGAGCGATAATTATTGATCCGGGAGCTAGTTTGCAAGATAGAAGACGACGCCGTGCAAGATTAAAAATTAACGTTACAAGAATCAAGATGAAAAAAAAATAAAGGTTACTGTAGCAAGTGGTGGTACTGTAGCAGAAGCGCTGCGGGTTCTGTTCACATGGGGATCTGACGGTCCAGATTGATTTGTTAGCCGATTGAGGATTTAGAGGCGGATTTTGGTGATCCAGGAGTCGTTCCTAGGGTTTTTCGACGTGCTGAATTCATTTTTGGCATCAGTTTAATAAAATTCAAACCCTATGGTGACTGATTTGAATTTTGGTTAGAGGATGATGATTTTTTTGGATCCGAAGTTTGATATTCAGTTATTTAACGGCAAGATAAATCTGATGGTAGATAAGGAGCAGGAGTTGGTTGGTGTGTATACTCGAGGAGGACAGTGTCAGATTAGGTGGAGCTTGCAAGCGGGCACGACCGAGTGACACACATGGAGATGAAGATGGTGGCGTTGGACTTGAAGATGGTGAGCGCTCATATTTGGTCCAAGCCAAGTGATGGAGGAGATAAAGGCATCCAGCTCGTAGTGTAGAGTAGGAGATGTGCACCGATATGATCTAAGACAAGCGATGCAAGTAGAGAACAAGGACAACAAGAGAGGTGGAGGCGTCACGGCGAAGCAGAAGATAGTGAGGATCATGAAAGCATCCAATTGGGAGTGCAGGTGCTCTGATTTGAAGCGCGAAAGAAATAGAAGACTCTAGCGAGAGAGGCAAAGTTTCAAGACGACGATGATATATCTTCAAGGGAGTTTGGGAATCAAATCCAAGGTGGAGATTATTGGGATTTTGTCTTTGATTCTTTGTGTAACTTCATGAGAATTAGATAGGGTTAGAGTTCTATCATGATTAGGAGTTTGAGTTCTATCATGATTAGGAGTTTGAATCCTATTCTAATTAGGAAGTTAGGCTAGAGATAGGGTTTTGGTTTCTCTATATATATTCTTCTATTGGTGGAGGAAAAACGATGAAGAAAAAGTAGAGATGTAGTAGATGAGAGAGAGAGGGTTTCGTAGTCTTTATCCGTGCAAAAGATTACAAGAAGTGGGTTTTGGAGAGAATATGAGAGTTGATTATGTATGTGAGGTTGAGAGATTGAGAGACGAGAGTTGAGTGGTTCCTCTTGTAGTTCTCCCTGATGCATAGTGAATTTCTCGTATTGTTGCCCCGTGGACGTAGGTCGAAGTTGGTCGACCGAACCACGTAAATCTCGGTGTTCTTTTCTTCTTGATTGTGGTTATTCTATCTTGTTGATTGTGGGTTGGCTTCCGAGTTGCGCATATCGTGGTAGGCGGGGAGACTGAAATTCCCCAACAGAGGGTCCAATATATTTGTTTCCATTTTCAAGATTTGAGATAAAGTCACGCACTACTCTAAGTATTATTTTGAAAATTAATATTTAAAACCACTATTATGAAAATCAGTATTGAAATTGAAATCCTAAATGACCTCATCTTAGCTGTTGAAATTGAAATAGATGAATGGGATTGGGTGAACACTCTCTAAATACCACATAATTAGAGAGGACCTGAGTTCATTTTGTCAAATATGGTAAAGCGCATGAGTTACAATTGGATGAATTTGCAAATCAACTAATAAAATGGACGGAATAGGAATTAAATGAGTCAACTAGGCAGTCTTAACTAAATCAGTTTTAGCTATTAAAAATATAAAAATATAAAAATAAAAATTATAAATATTTAATAGGCTAATAAAAATACGGAAACATAGGAATAAGTTGCTGCCTAGACTGTTGAATAAATTATAAAAATATAGATTGTAGGTTGACACCATCCTATTAGTGATATCAAAATGTGTTACCAATGTAACGAACTGTCAACTCACACAAAAAAGGATGTTATATGATGATAAAAGACCAATCATCTTCAATACTAAGAGTTTCAAAGTGCATGTGTTTTTATCTTTACTAGTTTTTGTTCACGTGCAATGCACGTGCTTAAATATCAAAATTATTTATTTTTTATTTATTTTCTTACTATAAAATAAGTCAGATTCATTTTAATTTAAAATCTATAACATGGATTATTACATTTGTCATAAATTTTATTTAAATATTTTAAAAAAATTATGAAATAGATTTGTGTGTTAAACTGGGATCAATATACTTTCATATACTTGCATACACAACATTATTTTTTTAAATTTGTATATATCAAACTTCATGTAACATATTTGTTTAAAATTTGTATATATCAAACTTCATGTAACATATTTGTTTATTGGATCAAATCATCGATCTCCAATTTGTTTATTTTAGTCATAAAATATAGTGTTAAGTTTGAAAAAAATACAATTATATATTGTTGATGTGTTAATAAATATATAACCAAATACTTAATATTAAGATGGTTAGTATAAGCTCAGCACAGAGCACATACTTTTCACAATACTACAAGATATCTTAATTATTGATAGATTTAAGCACAGAGCACATACTTTTCACAATACTACAAGATATCTTAATTATTGATAGATTTAAAATAAAAAAATAAATACTAAAGATTAATGATAATTCTAGTATAATTTTATATGACAAAAGCATTCACATAAGCATATTAAAAAATTTGCGTGAAAAATCCTTCTAAAATTCCTAATTTTAATCAAAAAATTAAGCTTTACTATAAAATATTCAAAAAAATATATCTTTTATTCCTTCATGTTTCATATTTACTTGAAATTAAGCTTTACTATAAAATATTCAAAAAAATATATCTTTTATTCCTTCATGTTTCATATTTACTTGAAAACCGAGATCAATCCTTCTCCACATTTATCTTTATCCCAGTCAATTCTACAGCAATGTCTTCATCGTCTCAATCAATTGTGATATCAGGCCAGTACATAATAAAGAGTAAAAGATATGATAAGAGTCTAGAAATATATTAGGATATACTTGGATCAATCAAATTATATTATTACTCATAATTGATATGTATCAGAGACAAAACGTGTTGATAATTTTAAACAATAAAATAGACTGTATGAGCGCTCTAACATAACTCTTTTAGTATAAACAACCCTCAAGATTAATTTTAAAAATCTCTTGGGGCCAGGAATAAATAACTAACAAGTTTGCAGTGGAAGCTAGTGGAACGTAGTATATTCTTAAGAATTATTAATCTTTACTTAATTAATTTATAATAATAGGATCTGAGTATTAACTAACTACAAAGTATAGTACATTTTTTATTGGGCGTTCAAGGCAGGCAGAGAACCCAAGTGAGTCTTCATCGTAATGAATATTATACAAATTAAGTACAAAGAAAAAAGAAGAGTTGATCAATGGTATAGTTGGTGAGGAGAAACTCTAGCAGCTTAATTTGGGTATGTGGATATATTATAGATGGAGATGGAGAAGAGTGGTTTTGAAAACAGTGGGTGTGTGTGGGTAATTAATATGGTTTTTGTTTGTGTGATTTTCTTCGTTCATTTTCAATAAATCTGTGGTCCTGTGAATATATATAGCTATAGTATTGCTACTCTCTTTTGGTTTTTCTGAAAGAGTTTGGGTGTAAAGAAAAAATTTTAAATTATCTAATCCGGTTAAAGTAGGATCACATAAGTTAACCCCATATGTGAAATTTATTTTAACCAACACCTATATGTAAGTATTACAATTGGCATTAAGATCTAAGATACGTGTGAGATTCTCTTTAATTTTTATACAAATAACATCTATTTAAATAATAATAGTATAATTAAACTTTGTGATCTGAAAAAAAGATCAAACATATAATATAATTAATTACTTAAAAATAATCTAATATAATCTAATAAGGGAAAAAATAGATGAAAGTAATGTAAAAATTGTTGTAATTTTATAATTCATAATTTTAAACAATCTAATCTAATCTAATAAGAAGAAAATAACAAAGACACATACATGTTGAAGGAGATGAAAGTGATGCGAAAATTGTCATAATTTCTTGATCTAAAAAAAAGATCAAACGTACAATATAATTAATTGTTTTAAAATAATATAATCTAATCTAATAAGAAGAAAATAGATATGAAAGTGCTGTGAAAATTATTGCTATTTCTTAATATGAAAACGATTAAATATAAAATATAATTAATTAAGATAATCTAATCTAATCTAATAAGAAGAAAATAACTATTTAAATAATAATAGTATAATTAAACTTTGAAACTAATTATGTACTACCGTGAACTACTTGAATTTTAGTCGGTGAGAGATCGTCACATTGTGTCCTCAGATTGCAGCCGTTTGTTTTAATTTTCGTTTTTTATTTTTGGGAATGATTTTGTCTCTTTAATTTGTTTGGTGGATTTTGCAGATACCATGTCCACAATATGTACATTTGTAGGTCTACACTGCTCCTGGGTTCAATCTTTAGAGTAGACATTATTTTGCCTCGTTAAATTGTTTGGTTTATGCATATACGCCCTTCATCTTGTAAACATTTGTGAATTTAACATTTAATAATTTTATTCAGGTTTAAATTTCAATTTAAACTATATCCTTATCTTCATACTATGTATATCCAATAAGAATTCATCAATTTATCAACTTACTCTTACTTAATGAATTAGTATTTGAATTTCAAGGGTATTTTTGTCTATCGAAAGATTTTCCCAAACTCGTGCTTTTAAAAGGAGTATGACTAGTTGAGATGCACGTGGTTGAATATGATGATTATTTGAATTGAAAAAAATGAATAAAAATAAAAAAGAAAACTAAGTATTTTGTGGGATTGATCATCAACTCAATAATCTTTCTCTCAAATAAAATGTTATCATTGTTTCCTTCAACTCAGACTATGGCCACGTGATCTACTATTTGTGAGTTATAAACACATTGATTTAGGACAACATCTTTGTTTATTAATATCTTGAAGTCTTCAAAAGATGGGTGATCATTCAATTCGCAAAGGAATTTTACATATGAATTTACTTGCAATATGTCCATTAAACTTTTAGTTGTAGTTTGACTCATATTCACATTAATTTTTCGTTGTGATTTCACTCATATTTATATTATCTAATATTCTTATTCAGTTTTATAGTTCATTCTTCTTATAAAATTAAAACTATAATGAATTACTTTCTTGCTGATTTAGAGCAGGGAGATTATGATATATTTTGTCATGTGTTCTGAATATAAAATCTTCTTTTTCTTTGATACAAGGTCTTTATCAAATCTTGCTCCAAACGATATGAATAAAAAAATGCTATTATAACTCAATTATCTATGGCAATTGTATTGTATATATGACATATAACTCATCTGAAATATCCACATCTGCTAAATGGATTTTCTTATTGTGAGAGTAAAATGTTAGAGGCTCGTATTCAAACTTTTTGGCTCTATAAAAGATACAAAAATTTAGAGTGCATAGCTTATATATCGTAAAGAACATGCTGGTTCACGAAAATTTTTTCCTAATAATGATATTACTATTTAGTATTAAATTAATTTTATTATATAAGATTATATAACTATTTTTAATAAATTATAAAGTATATATATGGAAACCTCGATGCTTATAGTCAATACTTGAGCTCCACAAAATAGGTTAACTTTGCATTGTAGTTTGCTATTAGTGATATTATTGGCAATATCATTACATTTCCTCTTTATCTTTTTATTCACGCTTTACTGATGTAAGTTCTTTTTTGCTACTCACTTAATTGGTTATATTTAATTTTTATAATATCAGAGGTTAGAATATTTTCTTCTGTTTAAAAAGTATTAACATGATTTTCTTAAAAAATATATCACATAGTAACAATAGTATATACTTCAGTTCAACTCAAACATTGGTTTGAAGCCATTTAGAGTGAGGTCATTTCTACGCTAGAATGGTGATATAGTGATTACATAATCTAAAAGTCAAAAAATTTGTACAAAGAAAAAGTAATTTAATATGTTAAATTAATAGTTAATTTATAAAATATACATAGGCAATGTAGATCACTATAGAAAGTAAGGTATATATATTCATGGAAATTCTATAGTGATTGTCCATCTACAATCATCCTAATTTAAGCGTAAATAATTATTATTTTAGTTGCTAATTTGATACACATAACTATGGAATAAATGTCAAGCAAAAAATAGGAATTGAGATTGTATTGTCCTCTAGGTAAATAAATAAATGTTATTAGAGCTCCTCTTTATATTAAATTTAGAAGTAATAATTTAAATTATTAAGCGTCAAATATTAGTTCATGTGAGAAAGTAAAATAATCTATGGTCTGCATACCCATATAGTTAATCAATAAAACGTATTAAAATTATATGCTAGATTCACATTAAATATAATTTATAAAAGATAATACATTAAAGTCAAAATCCTTTTTACCACTATATAGATTGTTTAAAAATTTTTGCATATATAAACTATACTGCCTAAGAATAATGTTGTGTATACTTAACTATGACCTAACACATCTTAAGAACGATAGAATAATGTTGTGTATACTTAACTATGACCTAACACATCTTAAGAACGACTTACTTTTCAATATCCATAATTAATTAATATATCTATGCATTACACTAGAAATATAATAAAAATTTAGAAAACTATAAAAGAAATACACTCAAAAGTTTTAAAAATTGTAAAAAAGTACCCTAAAATTTTCAAACTTACAAATACACAAAACTATTAAACATTACATTGAAATCAAGGAATTACAAAAAAAATCATTGAAAGTTTTCAAACTTTAGAGGGGTAATTCGCAATGTACTAAAATTTAAGGGTTATTTGTAAATTTTAAATTTATTAGATTTTCAATTAGTTATGTTCTTTTTAAAAAAATTATGGGTAATATTGACCATAAAATATTTTTCCTAAACATATACTTTTAAAGAGAGTATGATATTTTTGTAAATTTTTAACTTTCTGGGGGCTGTTAGTAATTCTGCATATTCATTTTAGTATCTATAAGTTAGAAATTCTAATGGTTTTTTTAGTAAATTATAAATTTTAGGGGTTTATTACAACTTTTTAAAACTTATAGGCTCTTTTTTATAGATTATAAATTATTTACAGACTATTTATAATTCATATATTTTTTATTTACTAATGAGTTAAAAATTCTCAGGGTGTTTTTTTTTGTAAATTTTTAATTTTGAGTGTTCATTTATAATTTTTAAAAATTTAAAGTTTTTTTTTCTATAAATTATAAATAATGTAGAGGATATATAATTCTCTGCGAACTGAAATAAGTAAATGATTTGAATTATATCAAACATATCTCATTTATCCAATAACACATTAAGTCTTATTATGAATAGGATAAAATATTTAATTACCAATTCAAAGAAGATATGATAATTAGAATAGATTAGGATAATAATGTAATATTCAAAAAGTTAAGGGTAATATTAATCATGAAAAGATTTTCCCGAACTCGTACTTTTAAAGGGAGTATGAAAAGTGATTTTGAGCTCAACCCGAATGCAACATCTATCAAACAAGCAAGAGGTATTCATCAATGATACATTTCAATTCCAATATTATTACCACTGCCTTTGTACGCAGAAATATATTCATGAAAAGTGATCATGTTATTGCATATCTATCTTCAAATTTGCAACGGGCTAGTAATGCTAAAGACGATAAAAAAAACTATTATTGAATTTTTTTCACAGAGTTCTTGTAGTTCATTTTTTATATTTCTACTAATCGACAAAATCAATCGTTTTTTATTTCCCCGATAAATTCTTGGATACCACATGATAGGAAAGTACGTTTCTTCAAAAACAATGCAACATACAAGTAAAATTTTTTAGCATGGGTATTAAAAAGATTATATTTGTGCTATTAGTTATTGGCTCATAGAGACACCGAACGTTTTCCTCAAAAGAAAAAAATTATTGACTTATAGCAATAGAGAAAAGAATACCGTTACAATTTTGGGTAAAGAACAACCGGAGTGTCCGACTGATTAGAAAAGTCAACATACATTTCTCATCTACAACTATACTATTATACTAAACTTAGTGAAGATATTTTACATCTTTGAAAAAAGCAACTAGAAATTTGACACGTGCGAGTGCATGCGACAAAAGAAAGTATTATTTTTATTTTTCTCAAAATTTATTACTAAAATGAGATATTTTTATTTCCTTGGGAATTGTTCATCAATCAAAGGCATGGGAAGCGAGCAAGATGTTTTTCAAAAAAAAAATCTTTTTTTAATCTTGATGCTCTTTTTTCCCCCAAAAAATTTCTCGTGCACCTACTGTTCACTTATATATTGTAATCTAGATAGTAGTCTATTTAAATCTAGATTTTTTTTATATTTACTATTGTTAAAAGTCAATGAAACTATGATGGTGTTTGGGATGGCTTATTTTTTAAAGGGTGTTTAGGAAGGTTTATTTTTTAAAGCTTATAAGTTATGCTAGTTTTTAGTGCCTTTTGGCTTTTATGATAAAAATATTACAAAATTTATTTGGGTAGTATAATAATTCGTTTGGTCAAACCTAACTTATTTAGGTGAGCTTATAAATTAATTTTTCAAAACCTGAGGCTTACCAACTTTTTAAAATATGACTTTACGCTAACTTATTTTGTATTTTACCAAATATGTAGAAATAAAAAAGCTAACTTAAAAGCCAGTTTGACTAAACAATAAGCCGCCCCAAACACAGTCTTAGTCAAACTAGCTTTTAAACTAGTTTTTTATTTCCACCTGCTTGGTAAAATACAAAATAAGCAGGGCTATCTCAAGCATTTTTGAAGTTTTAGGCAGAGAAAAATATTTGGGGCCTTAATATTTAAAAAAAAAATATTAGCTTTAAATAAATAAATTTTATATAAAATTTAATTTTTTGGCTTTTTGAGATGCAGAGTTACTAATTAAATTTTTATATTCAAGCTTTGATAATAAATCCTTTTCAATTGATAAAATTGTCAAATTATTTAATCTCTTGAGACATTGTTGAACGTAAATAAGATTTTATTAATAAAAGGATATAAAAGAAAAAAAACGCAAAATACAGAACAAATCCGTGAGTTATATATATACTAGTTTCAGGCCCGTGCGATGCACGGATTTGTTTAATATATAAAAATTAATGTAGCAAAAGAATGCAAAGTAAAACAGTAATAATATATAAGTAGTCAGAAATGATACAACCTAAGTTGCATATAAAGAATGCAAAGTAAAACAGTAATAATATATAAGTAGTCAGAAATGATACAACCTAAGTTGCATATATATTTTGGAAAATTAGAAAGTTTGGAAAACTTGAATCAGTTTAAGATCATATATAGTTTGAAAAAAATGTAATTGTGTAAAAATGGTATTCAGAAATATGACGGGATTTATTTTATTATTTAGAAGGTAGAAAAAATTCAAAATTAAAGTGAAATGTCATAAAAGTACCAAAAATGGGTAAACTTAAAAAATTGAAAAAATGAAAGGTTTGGAAAAATGTAAACATGGTAAAATAATTTTTGAACATTTTGTGCGAGTCATATCAATATTTAAATCGTTATAACTTTCCAAAGAAATTGGTAAAATAAAAGTGTAATGTCAAAAAACAAAGGAAATATAATACCTATCATATAAGGGGTGTATGACTTCCACCTGACAAAAATAAGAGACAATGTAATACCTAAATCAAATAAAGTCAGTGTAAGAAAATTGTATATGGTTGCAATTTAAGAACATCATCAAACTATAAGAATATGACATAAGAAGTACTCAATTAGTTAAATAAAATGTAACTTTCACATACTCTATATGAACATAAGAAAGAACAAAAATATTAAAGTGAAATGCATTGCCATTAGAGAAAAATAACAAAACATAATATTAGAGAAATACATTCTAGTAAGATTATATTGAGTTCATCACTTACCAATAGTAAAGATAAACAAAGAAACAAACAGATCTGAAACAGAAAAATATAATTATATAGAAAGAAAAGAAAAATACACTTGTATGTATTCAATAAGATACATGAATTGAAAAATAAAATTTTAGTTTGTCAAACATGCACACAAGCATGCACCACTACATACACGTAATGCTATAATAAAAGGATACAAAAATATCCAATGGGAATCTTCTTTGATGACTGGAATATAAACCTGTTTCACTTGGTCATAACTTTCCAATTCTGCAACATTTATCAACATTAGGACCAACCCCAGTTCACAGAGCACAAACTTCTTCCTAACATTTTGAAATCTTTGACAGCTTCAGTAAAATAACATGACTGAGAAAAGGTAGAATTAATTGGACTTCAATATAAAACCTGTCTAACTATAGTAGAGTAAGCATTCAGAACTCCTGAATAACGTCTTGGAACACCCGCTGGAAGCTTACCTTCAGCTTAAAGTAGTACTTTCACCAAATCGGTTGGATTAGCGACTATTATTGCTATAGCACATATTTGAAAATTATAACACAAACATGTTATAAATTTGTCAGGAGTAGCCCAAAGAAGAAATCTTACCTTAGAAATTTAAAAAAACTCAAATGTAAATTGGTCAAACAGATGTAGTTTCACTGACACGGACATTATGAATTAAACTATAAAATAGATCTAGACCGACCAGTTGTAAGGCCAACAAGTATTTTCTTGGTTAGAGGAATATCTCCAACGAAATTCTCACCAACATACAAGGTTTAACCTAACAAATGAGGCAACAACTGACAAATAAGGAATATAAATATCAAGCAAATTCCCATTTGATAAACATTATAAACTTACCGGCTCATACAGTCCAATCCGTAGGCCTCCAAATACACATTGACGATGTAATCCTGATACAATACATTTCCAAAGTGCTGCCAGGCCTTCTTCTCTAGCAATTGTAGATACAGTGCCTAACATGCCTCTGTATTTTGGTAAAGTCGCTACATCTCCTGAAACCGCTTTCTTTTGAAGCTGAAGCCTCACTTTTGCAGTGTCCAAAGTAATGGTGCAAATCTTGCACATGAATTTATTCAAAAATCTACTAATTAATCTCAAACTACTACAAAACTAATTCTCTTGTTCAAAAACTAAGAAATATATTTTGCAACCTAATTTCAGCGATAATTAGAATCTAAATTTTTTAAGCAAGTCACAGGAAGAGTACATTAAACTTGATAAAGGCAAAAACTCAAAACACCTCACACTTGGAAATAATAACACAAAAATAGCATCACACTTGGAAAACCAAAGGAAATGTTCTCACAATTGGAAAAACCAAACCAATGCCCACACATTTGGGAAAACCCCAAATAAAAAAAGAAAAAAAACACTAACAAATAACCCATTTTCGAGTCTAGTGTGCGTTGCGTGCACCAAGATACTACTGATACTATGTGGTAATTCTAAAAAGACAACAAAAGAATCATATCAATTATCAAATTATCAATCCGCTTCTCTACACAAGACAACAAAGTTTTGCTCTATGAAAAGTCATCATCATCAAACTGAGCTTACTGAAATCAGTAGTAGTAAAGATAGATAAGAAGAAGGACTGAAATTGCCAACCAAAATAGTAGGTGGTTTGATGGAGTATGTGAAACAAATCATATTTCTAACCTAATATTGTCAAGTGGCTTATGAGTAACTTATATGAAAGAATGTCATATTCAAGATAGGAACCGAATGTTTGGGCATCCTCCAACAACTTGGTTAAGATAGGGGTATGCATAACATTGGAGTAATAATTATTTATTTGTGTCGCTAAATGCCACTTTATTAGTTCTTGAGTTCCTCTAAGCTTATCATAATTAGTAGTAGAAAAAGGCTTTGCATAATTCCATCAGAAGGCAAGCTAAAAATGAAAAAAAAAACTCAAAGAGTACTAATATAAAGTATAATACAAAGCATGATAGGTTATTCCCACCACTGAGAAGATCATATCTACTTAAAATTGTATAGAAGAAGCAAAGCTGGGGCCATATAGTTGTATCTATCTATTTTTGCAAAATAAGAACAATAATTAAAGTTTATAACAGTGAAAAATTCCCTCTGTCAACACAAAAAGCATGATACCCAACAGAGAACATTCTCTGAGAGTAAAATCTAATCGACACTAGATAAAGATGAATAGGTGAAAATTAAATATATTTCTTTATTCAATACCCAACAAAGTACATAGATCTGCAAGGAATATAACAAAAATTGCTAGCTATGAAATCTCAGACAAATATGCTAAAATTAGTTAAATTTGTTTAGGAACCACAAGAACAGAGCATTACTGATCAATTTTGAGTATTCATGAAATGAAATTGACATAATTTTAGCTTGTTAGAACTTTACTGATCAATTTTGAGCATTCATAAAATTCTACAAATATTAATTCTCCATGCACATAAGTTTCCTCCTAAAAGACAAAAATCCATAAAATCCAAGGCAAACCCTTCTTAATTCTAGAGTTCCCTTCAAGAGATTCCTGTACTACAGAGAAAAAAAACTACCATGAACTAAGAAGAAAAGAAAAAATTTAAACAAATCTATATCTATCTATATCAATTACTAAAAACTCTTACCCTTGCACACACCACTTGGCAATTTCTTGGAAAATGAATATAAATTTTTTTTTAAGAAATTAAAAAAAAAGAATAAATTGCCAAGTGGCGTGTGCAAGGATAAGAGTTTTAAGGGTAAGAGTTTTAAGGGTAAGAGTTTTTAGTAATAGATATAGATAGATTAATGATCTTGGAAGTTGAAGAAAGGGTGTCATTGAATATTAAAAAGATTTTTTTTAAAGAAATTTAAAAAAAGAAATTACCAAGTGACGTGTGCAAGGGTAAGAGTTTTCAGTAATAGATATAGATATATATATAAGAACAATAAAATAAATGCATAATGAATTCATATATATATATATATATATATACAAGGAGAATGAATGTAAATTAATTAAAATAAAAACCAACAACCTTACCTTTTATTTTGGGGCCTTCTGGATTAGAATTACAATTATGTATGTTGAGTATCAAAGATTAAACAAATATGAAAGATGAGTGAATGAGAAGAGAATAAAGGAAGTTAGCAAGAGAAAAAACGCATAAATGAGAATGAGTATTTAATATGTACTTTTCTCTTCTTTTAGCGCTACAATCTAATTAATTATAGAAATAAAATATAAAAATTTACAATTAAACTTTATTAGTGTTCTTTTCCAAAGATAAAGATAATTATAGATAATTATAGCAATAAATGATCAATTAAAGTTAACTTAGAATCCTAACAATAGTCAACTTCTTATATTTCCAAAATAAATTAATAATTATATATAATATAATATATCATATATATATATATATATATATATTATATATAATATTATATATATATTATATATTATATAATTATTATATATATATATATATATATATATTATATATATATTCTAAAGAGAGAAGAGAGAAGAGAGAGAAGAGAGAGAAATGGAAGAACGCTTGGTACCAAGTATGCTTAAAGCAACTTGGTAGTGATGTGGCTAATGCTTACCCCTGTATCATACCTCAACAGTATAGAGCATTAACCAGACCCTTGACACTCAACTCAAAGTGTAGATGTAGGACAAGATTAGGTACATCAGCTAATCAAGTTGTTTGGAGGCAATTGGTTACGCGAAGTTTTGCTATTTTTCTGCCATATATATATATTATATTATATAATATATTATATAATATATATATAATATATATATATATATATAATATATATATATATATATATAATATATATAATATATATATATATATAATAATTTATTGGGGGCCCCGATAAAATGGGGGCCCTAGGCATATGTCTTAGTGGCCTATGCATTCAATCGACCTTAAATACGTTGGCTTATATGTCATATTTTAAAACAGCAATATACCTATGCTTTCGAAAAACTAACTTATATGCTCATCTAAAATAAGTTAGATTTGATCAAACAAGTTATTATACTAGTAAACAATTCTTGTAATATTTTTTTCATAAAGGCCAAGAGTCGCTAAAAACTAGCATAACTTGTAAGCTTCAAAAAACAAGTCTTCTCAAACGCCCTCTATATCTTTTAACCTAAATATATCGAATATTTAGTTAATGAGCTTCATTCTTATTCATGGAATTAAATATTTTAAAAAATCTAGAATATTTTCACAGCATGGGATAAGGGTTAATTTCACAAGACCCCCTTGAACTTTGGGGATTGTTGCACATAGCCACCTTAAACGTAGTTTATCTCACATAACCCCTCCAAACTATGTGGTGTCTCACAAAAACCCCGTAAACTTTATCTTATTTCACATAACCCCGCTTCATGTAATTTGTAAATAACAAAAATATCTTTTAGGGGAAACAATATCAAACTTCGTCACTTGTCGTTTACATGCAATATACTCCCTCCCCCCAAAAATTAAAGCTTTTTTCTAAAGAAAATTTTAGTTTTTTTAATTACAGGTAAGAGAGCTATGTGAGATTAGGTAAAGTTCAGGGGAGTTTTGTAAAACACTTCATAGTTCAGGGGGTTAAGTGAATTAAACAAAGTTCAAGGAGGTAATGTTCAACAACCACTAAAGTTGAGGGGTTTTCGTGAAATTAACCCCATAGGATAATTTACAATCATCTAGAGCAATGGAAGAGAAAATAAAGGAGGGAAATATTTTGTGTGAAATTACTAATATACCCTCCCAAATACAACAAAAAAGGGGAAAAGTCATCCATTCCTTGAATTTTTTTTATTGCCCTCATATGGGGTTTTAATAGTAGTATAGATGCGAGGGACACATAGGCAATTTTTTGATTACCCTCCCATATAAAATTTTTGATTATAATTTTTTGATTACCCTCCCATAGGGAAAAGTGATTCTAAGGTGACACCTTAGATTCCCACCTAAGAACGCGGTCTAATATCACATCATTCCTTATTTTATTTTTTTGATCCGCTCCGTTGAACTTGATCTACATGTTATTAAACCCAAACACACCAATTTTGGGGTGAACCCGTCGTGTTTTGACCATTCGTTGAGCCGTGCAAAAAGTTCTATTTATTCAAAACCGTTAAAATTACGGCATGTGGATGAAGGGTCAAAACACGACAGACTCACCCCAAAATTGGTGTGTTTAGATTTAAGAACGTGTAGATCAAGTTCAACGGAGCGGATCAGAAAAAACAATTAGGGAATGGTGTGATTTTAGGCCGCGTCCTTAGGTGGGAATTTAAGGTGTCACCTTAGAATCACTTTTCCCATATATATATATATATATATTTAGCTCAATCATGTGATTTTAGACCGCGTCCTTAGATGGTTATCTAAGGTATCACCTTAGGAACACTTTTCCCTTAGTATAAGAGAGAAGCGTTCCTAAGGTGACGCCTTAGGTAATCATCTAAGGACGTAGCCTAAAATCACATGATTGAGCTACATTGTGAATGATCCGCTCCGTTGAACTTGATCTATATTTTCTAAAACCCCAACACACCAAGTTTGGGGTGATTCCGTCATCGTTTGTCCCTCCGTTGAGCCATGTGAAAAGTTCAATTCATTCGAAACCATTAAAATTGATACGAGTGGATGAATGGTCAAACGATGACGGAATCACCCCAAACTTTGTGTGTTGAGGTTTTAGAATATGTAAATCAAGTTCAACGGAGCGAATCATCCACAATGTAGCTCAATCATGTGATTTTAGGCCACGTATTTATGATGACTACCTATAGACCGTCACCTGTAGGCAACACTTCTCATATATATATAGTATATATATATATATATATATTATAATATATATATATAATATATTATTATATTAGAGAAAAGGTTTCGCTAAAGGTGACCGCTTAGATAATCATCGAAGGACAGCAGACCTAATATCACTGATTGAGCTACATTGTGAATGATGCCACTCCCGTTAAACTTTGATCTACTATAATTCTAAACCCCAATACAGGCAAAGTTTGGGGTGAACCCATCGTCGTTTGATGCTTCCTCGAGCCAATGTGAAAAGTTCTACTTCATTCGAACCGTTAAAAATTGATAGCGATGGATGAATGGTCAAAGACAACACGGGTTCATCCTAAACTTGGTGTGTTGGGGTATTTAGAACATGTAGATCAAGTTTAACTGTAATGGGTGATCCACAAATGTAGCTGCACTCATTGATTTTAAGACGCGTGTCCTTAGATGATTTCTTAAAGCGTCACCCTTAGGAATCACTTTCCATATATAATATATATATATATATATATAATATATATATATATATATATATATAAAAAATATTATATATATATATATATATATATATATAATAAAATATATTTTTTTCTAGAACATTTTAAACTATGCCATGAGTATATAATTAGAGCTCACTCATTAAATATCTATAACAAATTTCCTGTGTAAGGGATATAAATATAAAATAATAGTGTTATTTTCTAAAATAGATTATTATATACAAATGAATGTAAATACAATGAATAGAATTTCAATTTGTTCTAACCTAAATATTGTTGAGAGTCAAAATATATCTATATATTTGGGTTAAAGATAATTAAATTAGATATAATAGGTTGAAGATAAAATATGAAAAATACTCTTTGTACTGACACCGTCTAAAGTGTCCTTAATATACGGTTTAAAATAATCCACCAAATTACAATGTACCCTATTTCCTTTCATGAAAATCGTGCCAGCATTTCAAATTGAAATATATGTCATAGCAAATTTTAAATAAGATAATTAAAATAACTCCTCTCAAATGATGGAGAATATTATAAGAATATCTTATAGAACTCGATCAGATTTTATTTCAAATTTTTCATTTATATAAAATTCAGATATGGTCAAGTATCAGATCCAGTGCACATGTATTTGGGTGCAATAATGCTAGTCTATGTAAATATCAAGTCGAAGTACACCCACATCACAGTACTACCGTACCTAAATTTACAAAGGCGTTCATTGAAACAAATCTTCATGACCCATTAATTTTGGTATGGCCAGTGTGGTTGATTAAAAAATTTAGGATTTGGAGTTGGAAAACAATTCTAAGAATAAAGATGGTGCTTTTGGCACAATAAGATTCTATATATTATGCTTGTTAAAAAAGATATTTTTATAAAATATAAAAATACTAATTTTTAAAATTTGTCAAATCCTAATTTTTAGAGAGGTTTTAGGTAGAAAGCTTACACATTAATGCAATCTCAATACTCTCTACTATCTCTTTGGGAACTGAACGAATATGAGCCTATATAAATTTTAAGATATGCTTTCCTAGAGTGCTGCTACAAGGACCCCAAATAGAGGGCCCGGGGGCGGTGGGGTGGGGTGGGGTGGGGGGCATATGAGGTGTCCCCCTCTGAATGCATGACAGGTGAGGTATCGCCCCTGAATGCATGATGTAAATTAACATCATGCATTTAGGGGGGACACATCGGGTCCCCTATTTGGGATCCTTGTGGCGTCACTCTCCCTATTATTAGCTGAACCAAATAAAAAATTAAAAATGTGGAGATGCAAATCAAAAGGATTTGTTTTGGATGGGATTAAATTTCCTATATTTTTAGGAAATGAACCAAAAAAAAAACCCAAATCTAAACTCAAAACAGAATTCCGTCAATCTCAACCATCCACGCGTCCCGTTGCAACTCGCCCTCTTCTTGTGACCGACGAATCGCCTCCAAGTTTCAATCCAAAAACACTCATTTCTTTGTTTCAGTAACCCGCGGATCACTTTAAGCTGCGCTTGCCAAAACCATTACCAGTATTAAACTTATTTGCGAGTCAGCAGACCACCTCTCAACTCTCCAAGTCATTCCCCCACTGTCGGAAGATCACCCCGTCTATAAAACGACGAAAGCGAAGGCCTCCGTCACCGCGGAACTTCGCACGTGCCGAGGGGTTCTAGAAGGAGAGGAATGTGGAAGCTCGCACGTGCGGCCTGCAACCTTCGTCAGCTGCGGCGATACTCCGCTGCGATGCCTGGACCTTGCATCGTCCACAAGCGAGGAACTGATATTCTTCATGATCCTTGGTTTAACAAGGTATTTGCTTGGTCTTTCATTTTGTTGTTTTCCTCCACATTTTGGGGGTGAATTTTAGGGTTCCTCTAGGGTTTTGGTGGAGGCAGTGGTTTTTTCGCTTGATTCTCTCATAGATCTGTTAATTTTGGTAATGTGAGGGCTTAGGGATATGTTTTTTGTTTGTGATTAAGATCTAATAAGTTTGGATCATGTTCTGCTACAGTCTTGTAATTATTTGTGGTGTTCAATTTTACTTTCATGCCTTGAGATTTTCAAAGCTAGCAACTGTGATGGAGTTTAATTTTACTATTTACTTTCCCGGGGAAATCGGTAAATTTTTTCCAAGAGGGGAGGTAATTATTTATGGTGTTTGATGTTATTCCCACGTGTGTGACATAGGGTCTTAGAACAGCTGTTTTTTGCTTTGAATTTAATATTTTGATCTCTTCTCTTGTGGTAGGATACGGGTTTCCCCCTGACAGAAAGGGATCGGCTAGGACTGCGAGGCCTACTACCCCCAAGAATTATATCATTCGAGCAACAATATGAGCGTTTTAGTGAGTTTTAACATTTTCAACGTGTTTCCTTTCACATAGTTTCAGCAGAGCCGTAATTATTCATGCCATTATTCTGTACTTTATAGTAGATAAATTATCCTTTCATTACCATGAGAATGTCTATTGTTCTAGTTGTTCATGTCATTGTACAGTACAGTATGGTAGTGAAATCCTCCTTTTCATTAGTGTCATGTAAAAGTATTTCATTTGACTACATAGTAAAAACTTTCAGAAAGATTTGTCAAATGCATACGGCTGGTCATTAACCCAATGTTAATCCTTATTGTTGGCGTCTGCATAGCCAATTCAAAGTGAGAGGCAAAGGTCCTAACACCCGCTATGAGGTGCAAAGTGCATGATGAGGAACGTGCCTCATCAAAGTGAGGCACAACTATATATTTTTAAGGATTTTGAACACAATGTCAATTTAAATTTTAAATGAATCATATCACTTCATTAACTTATTCATTATTGATGAATTATAAATATTGAAGTTACAAAATTAACTATTTTTGAGGTTTGAAATTTGACTAATTGAACAGTGTCTGAGAAGCTGCGTCTCTGTAATAGTGTCTTCTCAGCATTGCTCTAGAGAGCAAGCATGGAGATCAGGAAAAGACAAAAAAAGGAAGAAGCAGTAGGCAGAAGTAGGGATCACAGAAAAGAATAGGAGAAAGAACGATAAATAGTCCATACTATGAAGTAACAACATCTCAGAGAAGCAGATGAAGAAAAGGAAAAAAAAAGAAAAAAAGGAGAAGAAGAATTGCTTATGATGAAGAGGAGGAAAAGAGGAGAAATGTAGAGAATAGAAGAAAAGACAAGGAACAGGCTAATATAGGAGCAATAGAAGAATAAAGAGAAGTAGAAAAACCAATATAGTACCCCGAGCCGTTCATATTTTGAAATTAGTGCCCCAAATCTTGATTTTTTGAAGTTAGTCCCCAAATCTTCCAAGTGTTTTGAAATTAGTCCCCAAATTTTTATATTTTGAAATCAGACCCCCAAATATCTTAAATGTCTTGAAATTAGTCCTTCTATTTAGCAGCTTGTGCAAAGATTTAGGGAACAAATTTCAAAATACATAAAATATTTGGGGGACTAATTTCAAAATACTTAAAGATTTGGGGGACTGATGAAGATTTCGGAGAGTAATTTCAAAATATGAAAGATTTGGGGACTAGTATCGAGAAAACCCTAAAGAAATTTAAACATTATACGACAAATTCTAGATTATATAGTAATTATTGCTGTATTCAAAATAGCCGTTCTAGATTTCATATCAGCAAAAATAGCAATGTTTTAAATATCGGCCGATAAACCAATATTATGGGCGATTTATCGGTTTTGGGGGCCTTTCGCTATGATAAATTCGATTCTAAATCAGTTATCGTTTTTGGATATTTATCGCGGATATTGCAGCGATAAAGTGAGTTATCAGCTGATATTGTCGGCCCAAAAATCGGAATTTTTGCCCTTTGGTTTGAGTTTTTATTTTGGGCAACGGGCACCTATTCAATGCACTTTAAACCCAACTCATTGCTTAGTGATCCTAAACATAATTATTAATATTTTGGTATGTTTATATTTCATTAAATATGGTTAGGTTACATTTTAGAATATTACATTATGTATATCACCATCCCGTAATGTCACTCCGATGAATACTACATATCCCTGATATTCGCTATACGATATGGATTTTGACCGTCTAATAGCTCCCCGATAACCGATATTTAAAATCTTGAAATATAAGAACAGAGCAAGTGTAAGAGGAAGAAGAAAAGGGAGATAAAGGAAAAGGAGAAAGAGGAAGATGAGGAAACGAAGACAGGCAAATAAGGGAAAGAGGAGCAATAAAAGGAAGTACTGATGGTAGTAAAAAAGCAGGAAGGCTCACTAAAGCACACCAAGGCGTATCCAAGTGCATGGTGCATTTATCCAATTTTCTCATCACCTTGAAAATTGCAAATGAACATGCAAAGTATCACAAACTCATGGTTACAGATAACTGCACATAGAATCAGTACTCTAGATTAGGATGTCATCTCACATATGCACTTGGTGGATGACTTATCTGCATCTTAAACTATTAAGACATTCTCTCTTTGATGATCCTTTTGAGATTTCTTATGTAGAATTTGCCAAGATGGGATAATTTTACTTCACATTGCATGTCCTGATGGAACCTCCATCGTAATTGGAAAGTTAGAACATATCAATAAAGTTCAAGTGATCAACTTGGTTTAATATAGTGAAATGATTAAACTCTCTTGGTGGTTGCTATTAAAATATGCAACTGATTATGCTTCATGTTTAGGGGCTTGAATAATTTAGGGAAGTTAAACTGCCAACTTAATTCAGTTAAAATTGAAGCAGGTTTTTAATTATGTTTTTAATTGAAGCAGCTTTCTTAGTTTACCATTTATAATGCAGAAATTGTAAACTAATCCTTTCTAATTGTTAGTGAATTCATATCACTCACTGGAGAATAACACTCGAGGCGAACCTGACAGTGTTGTATCCTTAGCGAAATGGAGGATCCTAAACAGACTACATGACAGAAATGAGACTTTGTATTACAGGGTAAGCTTGTTTTCATGTAGCCACACGCCTTAGTAAAATTTAGTACAAATAATGCTTATACAATGTCACTGACAGAATAATGATATGTTGGTTTTTGCAGGTACTTATTGATAATATCAAAGATTTTGCACCTATAATATACACTCCAACTGTAGGCTTGGTGTGTGAAAATTATGGAGGCTTATTTAGACGTCCCCGTGGAATGTATTTCAGTGGAAAAGATAAAGGGGAGATGATGTCTATGATCTACAATTGGCCATCACAAAAGGTGCCTTTTGAACCCCTTCTACCAGAAATAACTATATGGTCAAGTGTTCTATTTGTTGGCCCTATCTAGTCAGGAGTGCTCATCTTACTGGTTAGAATTTTTTATTTAGCAGGTGGTCGAATTACAGTATATATTTTCTTCGATTTCTAATTGCTGCACATTCATTTGAATTCACAAATATGCGTAAAAAATTGTCAACTCAGATTCTAGAAATCTAGGCTTGCATCACTGGACTAATGAACGGATAAATAAAGATGGGATATTAAAGAACACAACATTTGACATGTTTCAGTAGGTGGGTTATTAAAGAGCACAACAGTTGACCTGTTTCAGTTTTGAAGTGGATCTGTTATCTTACTACCAAGTTGAATTCTTAAGTAGATACTTAGCTATTTTCAATGGATGGTTTATTCCCAAATTTGGAAGTATGCAATTTAGATGAAAGGAAATTCTTATAACCATTTAATTTTTACACTTCTAGTTTATTTGTAAGCATTGCATCAGACAGAAAATGCAAAACACCATGTTGGCATGAACTACGGAACCACCAAAAGGTCACTGGAAGATATTATAAACAATGGTCAATCACTCTAGGTGGTGCAGAAGGACTAGACATGGAAAAGTCTATTTCAGGATCTTAACTAGTTTGGGCAGGCTTCAGGATTTCCTTCTGTCTAGCTTCTCTTGCATCCTCTGTACCACGCCAGGGTCATGTAGTTATTTCATGTTGGTCTCTGAAATTCCTACAGCACTTGACTACTGACTGCACTATGTATTGTATAGGTGAAGGTTAAGTTTTTAAGTTGAGAATGAAAAAGGTTGACATCAGTGTCAAGAGTCAAGACTCTGAAAATGAAAGTGCAATTGTACTTTATTGCTCAACCGTGGCTATTTCCCAACAAAAGTCTGTCATATCAGGACCAGTCGGTATTTTGCAATCCCTTGAAAGTTGAAACGCATATAAATTGGAATTATTAGTGAGGAAATATGGGGGGTTTCTGACTGCCTTAGAATTTCGTCATCATTACACCACCATCACCAGAATCACATTCATAATGACTCAAATCTTTTTGCCATTAAGAGGTCTCGAGAAGCATCAGTAAGAAATACTTAGTTCTTATGCTGGCTGTCCTGATGTCTATTTTTTTTCTGAGGTTGGAGCTGAATTGCTGCTTAACACAATTGTTACAAACTTGCATGTGAGCTGCTTTTCATGAAAGAGAGTGGGCAGGTAGATGTAATCAGCTAGTTGCTCATGCTGTTATGTTAATGAAGGAATGTTCTAAATTCCAGCAGAGTAGGAAATAGGGTACAAAGAAAGAGGCAATATTATATGCACGTAATCTGATTTCTCAAAATAATATCATTTATGCAATTTGGTCCATCCATTGATCAAGCTTGGCATTTTCACCTCAAATTTAATCTTGTATCAAAGTGAATTCTTTTGGTTTTCTGAGTTATCAGCTGCGTCCTCATATTTTAATTAATCTGAAATCTGTTTTTGCACTATCAAAGATATCATTTTTTTCAATATTAATTCATGAATGACCTACGAGACAATAGTTAGCACAATTTGCAGAGGTATGCAAAGATATTGATACAGTACATGCTCATTCTGTTTTTATGGTCTTTTCTCTCCTAGAGAAAATGTCAAAATCAGTTATGCATATCAAAAAGATTTAGCCTGAGATTTAACTGAACCCTGTCCAGCATCTGAAATTTTGAAATGCTGATGAGAAATATAACTATTTGAAAGTCCTTCTAATAGAAAATTTGAGTATATGAGACTGTTAGATCGTTTCAACACTTTTGAAGGAATGATTTCTGTTTTCCCCTTTCAAGTATTTTTTTGCAGTTAAAGAATCTTTCATGCTGCAGGGTTGTGTTCATTGGTCCTTGAGAAACCTTTTACGGCTGTTATTCATGAGTTATTGTTAAACTTGATGATGCACGTGGCGCGAGCTTTAAACTTTATATTGCTGATGCATCTCAATTCGACAAGATGATCTGATGTACAGAATGACCATAACTTACCACTAAACCTTGTCCTCAGCTTCGATATATAAATCTAAGAAATAAAGTATCATGTGGCTTCTCTTTTGTTGGGTACAATGTTTATTGTATATTGTTCCCAGCTATTCCCAAACAGTTCAGTATACATGGATTTTTGGAGTACCTCTAGAGTTACCATTTTGTTCTAGCTTTGTTACCTCATTGTGTGTTTATTTTATACATTATTAAGTGTTTATAATGTTATTGTATGATATCAGTGGACATTGGATCAGTCTTTAATTCTGCATTGAGGATCTATGAATATATCTCCTTAATTTGGTAGATTTGATTCTAGATGGACCATTTCTTCTTCTGTCAACATTTTTTATATTGTAAAAGGATTGTTGTTAACTGAGACATGTATTGTTAATTCTCCTTCTTTGTTTCATTTTCATTCTTCCATTCAATTAATTGCAAGAATATTAGGGTAGCATCACACATGTATGATTTGGTGTTTTATATGTGAACCTATTCATGGTAATCAGGTCGACATGATAGTGGTGACAGATGGGAGCCGCATATTGGGCCTTGGGGACCTTGGAGTTCAGGGTATTGGAATACCCATAGGAAAACTTGATATGTATGTTGCTGCTGCTGGCATCAATTCACAAAGAGTATGTTGCACTTCACTGTATCTCCATCTGCCACTTTACTTTTGGGGGCTAGGGGTGGGAGGGAGAGTATGTGCTTATTGTGCGTGCATGAGACATGCATGCGCGAGTAGTCCTGGCACATGGATGTTTTTACAAGACTTTCATAACATATATGCCAGCATATTTTGACTTTTCATATGAATGGTGAAAATGCTTATGCAACATATTGCACTTCTTCCCTTTTATCTATGTTTGTTTTAGCAGCCAATGGGTTATGCATCATTTATTTATGACTTGTATTTTTGAACAATAATAAAACCACATGCAAATTTTATCTCACTGTGTAGCATGCTTTCATCATCAAACTTATGTTATTTTATGCAGATACTCCCTGTTATGCTTGATGTTGGTACCAACAACCAAAAGCTTCTAGAAGATAATCTTTGTAAGACTTCAGTAATTTGTATAAATTATGCTATATCCATTTCGATGTGGTTACTTCATGAAAGAATTTACTTGTGGAGAAACTGTGTGTAGAAAGGCATATGATTTTACTTGAAATATCTCCATACTCCTTCTGCCTCATCTTTCAATACTGTAATACTATAGGGATCTATATACGCTGAATCATTTGGCTTCAGGCATTAATCCTTAGGATACATACACTGGTTGTATACATGCTAACTGTAAGATTTATAGGTATCGTTCTCAAATGGGTTTGTAGGCAAAATAGCTCGTAGCCATGGACTTGTCTATGTTATGCAATCATTTATTGAATACTTTAAGCTTGGAATCAACCTTTAGCAGCATTTGCTCAAGCAAAGGGCCTCTGAGTTGTTGGCAGTCTTGCTCATGTTATTTAAGGAGGCCACTTATTCCATTAGGATTGTTGTTTTAGAGAATGAACTGTACTATATTTTCTTTACACAGTTGTACTTCCATTGAATTTGTCAGTTAAGCATTTTCCACTTTTGCTACTTCTGCTAATACATCAGCTTTTTATTTTGACCTGCTCATTATTTGTTTTGAAGACTCTGTTTCATAACATTTTTCTGACATTTCTTTGATCACTTGTTCTTATACCACAAGTGCTATTGATGGATGACTGAACTTGAATATAATAGTCCTTTACAATGACACTTGAAGACAATGATACCAAGAGAAAAACTTATCACTATCTAAAATTAATACAAATATTGCCTGTTACTCAAAATAGAAGCATACACAACACATGGTGAAATAAAACATTATATAGAAACCATCTGATCCATTTGCATACCTTCGTGGTTACTAACCATGTCTTTTAGAAAGGGGTAAAAAAGAAAACGAAAAAAAAACATGCTTCCCCCCCCACATATTCTGATCTATTAGATTTAGGATTACGGCAGCCAAGGCTGGAAGGAAATGAGTATTTATCTATTGTCGATGAATTCATGGAAGCTGCACATACACGTTGGCCCAAGGCAGTCATACAGGTATCATTTTTATCCAAGTCGAGAAAACAAATATTATGCATATTAGTTTCTTTCACCAACAATTTTGACAACCTGTCAGTTCGAAGACTTCCAAATGAAATGGGCATTTGAAACTCTTCAGCGATATCGGAGAAGGTTTTGCATGTTCAATGATGACATACAGGTTAGCACTTTGTGTGTCCTTTCAGAGAGGGGTGTAGTTTGAGTTAAGTTCAATCATACTTGACAGGGAACAGCTGGTGTTGCTCTTGCCGGGTTGCTTGGAGCAGTGAGAGCCCAAGGTCGTCCTTTGAAGGACTTTGTCAAGCAGAAAATTGTAGTAGTAGGAGCTGGGAGGTAATTTGATATTTGATATACTCGTTGTATAAATTTCAGTAAAGAGAATAGAACTGCATTAAATGAAGTCAAAACATTTTCTGCATGTAAGAACTTATGAAGTTATGATCATAGATTGCATTAAGAACTTATGAAGTTATGATCATAGATTGCATTTTTTACTTGCGATTTTGATGTATTTCTAATGTTCAGTGCAGGGATAGGGGTGCTTAACATGGCTAAACATGCAGCTTTGAGAATGACTGGGTCAAGTGAAGATAATGAAACTCATAACCAGTTCTGGCTACTTGACAAAGATGTATGGTTCTAAATTTAGGTGTTTCGTTGAATACATTTGTTATTTATTTCATTTTGATCTGCGGATGCAGATACCCTTTTGTCAAAATCAGATCCTTATTGCACACACACAGTGACATTTCTGCACATGCAAATACATGTCCAAGAGATTTAAATTTCTTTTTGAGAAATTTTATGTAGAAAATGCCAAAGTTTTGTATGAGATTTAAAGTTTTTTAAAATATAGGAATGGGCTAAATGGGCTACCACCTCATAACTTCAAACCCATACACTAGCATATCTTCTGGTAGCAAGCTTTCTTATTTCACGTAGAATAGAGCCTCTTTTTTATACCATTAGCTGATAAGCCTTTCCAAAAGCTTAATGTCACGGGCTTAGTCTTTTCTAAGCTCACCTGCAACACATAGCAAGTCTTTCACTAACTCACTAAGTTCAGCCTTACTAACACTCACACAAAAGCACACTAGCTAAACAAAGGAAAGAGAGCTCTTGTATTGCACTCACAAAAGATTGCAACTCTGGAGGGATGTTTTGGTAAGTGATGGTTCTCCCTTTATTTATAGGCCTCAACCCTTCATAGGAATTCTCTAGAACTTTGTACATCCCTCATAGGTCCATACTTCTCTAGACTATTCTACACTACTATGACATTCTACTACATTCTAGTGTCTCCACACTACTCTAGAACATTCTACTGTGTTCTAAAGACTCTACACATTCTGAAATGTTCGGAAAGGTTCTAGAATATTCTAGACTCTTCTAGAACAGTCTAGATTTATGTATAAAATTGTAGAATTACCTTATTGTCCTGTCCACGTGGCAAAAATGAGGCAGGATGTAACATTAAGCTGATGAATGGTGGACCAACAATTATCCTATATTGCATGCAATACCGGCCAACATACCCCATGTTTGTATGGCAGTTAGTAGATGCTGTTTTTATGTTGTAGATAGCCCACTTGAGGAGGGAAAATTTGTCTTCATATTTATGTTAATGTTTAGATCAGAACCTTTTACTGCTGGTGCTATAATACCATGCTGATAACCATTTTACCAAAAGTCCAAGTGACAAGTATCAGGCCAACAAATTATTTATACTGCAATCAAATAATATCATCTCAGAGTGCAGTTTCTTTAGGAGCTCCTGACGAAGAACTGTATATGGAATCTACAAATTCTGTAATCTATTTATCTTCAATAAATAACCAAGTTTTCAAAGAAAATCTATCCTTAGTTCATGTTATACTGCAGAACATAGATTGTAGAAATGCTTTGCATTCCAGATCTGCAGTCACATATCCTTCCTGATATTCCTTAAACAGTCCTTTTTTAAAGGGTCATTTCTCAGCCGGTGCTTGTATAATGGATGTTCACAGTAGCAGTAGTTTATTATTATGTTATACAGTTGTGCTATGTTAAACCTGCTAGCACTGTTTACAGGCTAACTCTGTCTGTTTACCCTCGACCTTGTTCTTTGTTCATAAAATCTTTCGCTCATGCCCTCTTCTTAGTTCAGCAAAATCTTTTAGCCATTGCCTGTTCTTAATGATTCTCTTGTAGAACTTCTTAAAGTCTCTCTAACTATTACACAAACTCTGAAGTTGTGGTGAGAGCTGGGGGTTATAGTTTTATATTCTAATAATACCCCAGCAGGTGGAGCACCCTTTTTATGGGCCAAAACCTGGACCCGTGCAGCGGTGTCAATTTTTTATATATAGAAAATCCTCTTTAAATTCTTGGCCGGTGGGATTTGCACCGTGGTTGCTCTAATACTATCTTAAATTAAGTGCCCATAGCAATTACACCGAAACTTAGAAGTTGTGGTGAGAGTTGAGAGTTATATTTTTGTATTCTAACATAACTTTTAAGTGCAAACATGTGATTATTTCAATATGAAGTTCTAGTTTTAACATATTGTTTTAATCTGTAGGGTCTTATCACAAAAGACAGAAGGAACCTTGATCCAGCAGCTGCTCCTTTTGCTAGAGGCTTTGGTAAAGGAGAGGTTGAGGGACTTCAGGAGGGTGCTTCACTCCTTGAAGTGGTAAATACTTACTTGAACTTCTGTGTTAATTCTGTCCAGAACACTTTTTGGTCATCAAAAGACCAATATCTGTTATCTGAAGCCTATCTGAGGTTAAATAATTTTCTTTAATCTTTAACCTTCAAGTTCTTTGAACTATTACTATACGTGCAATCACCTTTATGGTATTAAATGTTAGATACCTTATTGAAATTAAATGTTGGATACCTTGTTGAACATTTACCAACATGCACCAGGTTGAAAAAGTGAAGCCCCACGTGATTTTAGGATTATCTGGTGTTGGTGGTGTCTTCGACAAGCAGGTAACTTGAATATGGAAAACTGTATGTTGCAGTTAATTTTCTTTTGTAGTTTTAACTGAATGTGAGAATGCCAGTTTATTTTTGGTTCAGGACAAGATCTATTAGCCTTTTTACAACCCTGTAATATGTGCCGATTAAAATCATTTTACCTATTCGTTTGCAAGAACTTTTCTAATCTTTTCAGTTCTTCAAACATAAAAAGATTTGGGGTAGTACTTCAACAAAGTTGGATGGAAGAATATGATTTATGTAGCTGATCCCCAAAACTTGGGATAATTGCTTTGTCATTCATGTCATTTTAATTATTAAAAAAATGCAAGTGGCTTTATCATAAATCTCCAAGTAAGCTCATGCTAGGACAGTCTTCTTTCCTCCCCTTAAGTATAATCTGGTTAACTGGTGTATAACTACCAGCAGAGTGCTAGATATTATGTTTATACCTAGAATTTTTGACCTGTCTCACATGTGTGTGTTGATTACAAGTTATAATCTTTCTTGTGTTTTCCTTTTATCTTTATGAATTTTTGACACACTAGTAAAGTGCATGTGCGTTGCAGGTGGATGTTTTCTCAACGTTATTGATTTGAGTAGTTATTAAATATTATAATATTTGATGATCTAACTGAAATTTGGAGTTACACTATAATTATTAAAACTCCACCCAAATGGCAACCAGATTATGAGCAAAATAAGAAGGAATATTATAAATGGAAAATATAAGCTCCGACTATATAATTCTTTTTACTACTTATAGTTGTACATCAGCACATGTACTACTTATGATCGAGAAAACCAAACGAAACTAATGTGGGACTGCAACTTTTTTCTTCCTTTTTGTTAGACAATAGTATGGTAAATTATTTGAAAGCAACATCATTGAATCCTTGTCCAAGAAGAGAGAATCAAAATCTTTGCTCCCGTAATATAGTGTATTTTATCCATAGTTGCATGGAACCCGGCTTGTTCCGGTTCATGGGACGGGTACGGGAATGTGGTATGCCACTCGTTAGTAGTTGGGTACGAGGGAGTAGGCTTAAGTGGTACATCAGGGAATATGATACGCTTTATGTTCGGTTCTTAAATGCTGGTTGTTATCAATAATGTTAAAAGAACCTTAAGAATCGTGTTGCAATTAAGATATGCACAATTTATTTGCTTAATTTCTCAAGTTTTTGTTGTTTATTCTTTTAAAAGAGTTATTTTTTCAAAATTTTAACTGGTTTGAATCGGTCGCTGAAATCGAGTCATGTTCCATGCGAATCTGGGACGATTGAACCCGGGCCGTGGTTCGCTATAGCGTACCATGATCCCAACTATGATTTTAGCTATCAATTTCATCCTTTAGAGATAAATTGATATGATTCTTTGAAGCAAATAATTTGACGTGTTAATCATCAGGGGATCTAATCCAGGATTCGAATTATGTTCCCTCCTTCAACCTTTTAAAAAAATATTTAAGTCATTATTACAGTTACTCTAATTGCCGTACTAAAATAGGAGACAAAGTTGTTAACTTTGTTATTGTCACTTGTTTGAAGAAAATGTATATTTGTACTCTGTAACCAAACAATGGAAGAAAACTGCAGTATGAATGTTGGTGAGGTCTGTAACTATTCAAAACCTCATCGCTCTCTATTACTTGTTATATGTTCTAAAACAACTTGTGAGAATTGAGATTTCTCATTAAAGAATATTAAAGTTAAATATAAAATTACCTCAAAATACATAGAGGATTACACTATGCGTGCAAAAGTGTTTGGGTAAATTGATCTTTGAAAGAAGATGAACAACCTCTGCTCCCCTCTTGATCTGAATAGAGTTTCTAGTTGAGCTTTGTTGTACAATTGTAGGAAATTTGACTTGGTAGATAATGTGATTGGTTGAAGAGAATGATTGGGTGAATTTATATATATAGAGATGAATGAGAGGTTATGTGAAGGGAAAATGAAAGGGTGGTTAGTTAATTGTGGTTGAAGCTATTTTTAAACTCATTTGGCTTCTCGTATACCTAGATATGAACTGGTGGATGTTGTTGAATTATGTCTCTTGGAAAATAGAGATGAAGCTGGTGGGTTAAAACTAAATAGATAGTGAAGTGGGAAGTGGAAGTCTTTCTATATATAGTCCAAAGGTTACTACAAACTAACTTGAAGCCCAACAGTTTGTTGAAAGCCACACAAATGTTTAGCTATTAAACATATTAAAGGTGCACAGGTTTCTAGGCTTAAAAGTAATATTAAATGTCCTTTAGAACAAATTAAAGTTCACGTTGATATGTGTATATATTTATATATGTCTGTGTTTTCATTTCATGTATATCTATATTTTTATATATTCTCTATACTTCTATTTATTATGCATTACCTATCATTATTGTTATATTAGACATATGAAAGAGGGATTGGTATTTCAAAACTTTTGATTGAGATGGCCAAAAAGGCAATCTAAAGTTTTGACATAGCAATCCTTTGTTATAAGTAGTACATATATGGAGTTACTGATTACTAGTGATTATAGAAGTTGATGTATAATTTTCTTGCAGGTGCTCAAGGCTATGCAAAAGTCTGATTCCCCCAGGCCTGCAATATTTGCAATGTCAAATCCTACAACCAAAGGTTTCCTTTCTTAATCCTAACAATTTTCTTACCTCTTTATGACGAAAAAAAAGAAAAGAAGCTTGTCATTTCTGTTGTTGACTTCCAATGAAACAGCTGAATGCACGGCTGCAGACGCATTCAAATATGCAGGAGAAAATGCGATTTTTGCTAGTGGGAGCCCATTTGAAAATGTTACTTTAGGTTTGCACTATCTTTTATCTTGATATCTTTCGTTGCTTTGGACTTGTCCAAATTCTTGATGTTTGCAAATCTGCTTGCAGGAAATGGAAAAGTAGGCTATGTTAACCAAGCTAATAACATGTATTTATTTCCTGGGTATGTGCCTATATTTAAAATCATTAAACCATCATGACTTACAGTGTAGTATCAATGCTCAAGTTTTATTCTGAAATCCAGGATTGGGTTAGGGGCTCTTCTGTCAGGTGCTCGTCTTATTTCAGATGGGATGCTTCAAGCAGCAGCAGAATGGTAAGGTCACTTGAGAAATAGACACATACTGACTTAACTGTGCCCGTGATGCTATTAGTTCATCTAAATGCTATGCTTCTTTTCTTGTTTTTCCCCCTCAAACTATTTTTCCTGTTTCGTCATCTCTCTTGAATTTGAAGGTTTGCCCCTTTATCCACGCATTTATGAGTGAAAGTTATAACAAGTTTCTTTAGCAATTTCATCAATTAGTTTTACATACTAGGACCCTGAAAAAGGGAACCGATGATTTATGAAGAGGTATGGAAGCAATTTTGATCTTGTTTCTGTTTCTTCCTTGGTTGTCTACCTGCCTATGGTGACCATAAATTTTCGTTGCTTGCATTTCTTAAATTCCATGGTTCTACTTTCCTAAGCTTGGAATTCATACTGGACAAACTACAAAGTGAATGAGATGGGATTGTAGAAAAAAACCTTATTTTCAAATTTAGAGATGTGATCTTTCTCAAAAGTTTACAGAAAGCATAGACGCCCAGCTTGTTCGCAGTTGGAATCCATGAGATGTTTTAACCCTCTTCATCGAGAACATGGATGTTAAGCAAGCTTAACTTTAATGAAATAGACAAAAAATGAGGTTTGAATGAACCCCCATGAGAAAGCTCCAAAATTAGCAATCTGAATACCATTAGGCATCTCATAAGCACAACTTCTCTGAATATAACCCTCAAATGATGAAGTTTTGTAAACAGAGACAAGTTTTGTTCAGTCATTCTTTGTTAGATTACTCGGTATAATCTTGAGGAGGTATGTGTAGTGGGTTCTGTACTTCAAGAGGAAGAATTGTCAATCAGCCTTGAATAATTGACAACTAGCCCCTGTGCCTTGCTCCTATAAAAATACCAACATCTCCACTGGTGACAAGAATAATTACTAATTAGAGGTAAAGCAAGTTTGTAGATTCGAGGTGGAGATTGTTGTTTTGGAGAGCGTATTGGCGAAGAGTCGAAGGAGAGCTTTTGGGTGCTGTGCGGTCGACCGCGGGTGGCGCGGTGGTCGACCGCGATCGTGCACGAGATCTGGGAATGCCTTTAGATGTTTGGCGGTCGACCGCGGCTGGCCCAGAAATTGGATTTGGCTCTGGATGTTTGGCGGTCGACCGCGCGTGGCGCGGCGATCGACCGCGGTTTTTCCAGAGACTTTGGTGAGCCTCGTCGACTTATCGCGGTTGACCGCACATGGCGCTGCGGTCGACTGCGATGCGGGTTTTGGGCTGAATTTTGTTTCCAGAACCGTTTCATTTTGGAGTTGTATAAATACCCAAATGGTTTTTTTAGGGTTTGAGCAAGCAAGGTTTTGAGCTGAAGAGAGGGTTTTTTTTGGGCTTCTATTCTAGGAGCATTTGGAGGGATTAAGAGTGATTTGTTGTGGGTTTTGGTGTGAGATTTGTAACCCTAGTTGTATCCTCTTGATTTCTAATAGTGAAAACCCCCTTCCCTTGCCCCGTGGACGTATGCATTCGTCGAACCACGTTAAAATTGGTGTTTGATTGTTTGTGCTATTGTTTGGTTGTGGTTGTTTATCTCTCTCGGTGGTTGGTTTGGTTTCTCGAGGCACAAGTGGTATCAGAGCTCCAGACAACTCTTGGTTTTTTTGGAAGAGTAGATCAGAGCTTCAGTTGGTGATAAAGGTGGAATCTTTGTGGTAAAAATTCCATCTTTGTTCAAGTTGGATCTATTTCTTGTTTATTCCGCAATTGTTATTAGGTGCTTTGAGATATATGGCCGAGAAAGATAAAAGTGGGGAGCTAAGTTGCATGGAAACGGGCACGGGTACTGGTACGGGTGCGGGTACGGGTAGAGGACACGGCAAAACTGTAAAATATTGGGTACGGGGACACGACTACATATATATATTAATTTAATAATGTACATGAGATAATTTTTTTTTGCTTCATGTGTCATTAGAATTAAAATTGCGATCATATTTTTGAGTTTATTTTATCATATTGATTATCGTGAATTGTAAACTATTCATTTTTTAGTAGACATCTAAACGATCCATTAACTATATAGTTTTGAACTTAGGTATGGACTGAAACGAACCCGACTCGTATCCCATTAGTTTCAAAAGACGGATGTGAAGTGTAAGCTCTACGTCTAGAAAATCTTTGACAAGTGTTTTAAATTAACACATATATCGTCTAATTGATTACATGTTGTAATAAATGCATGCATATATTCAAGAAGTGTCCATGAAGTTTGGGTACGGGAAAGTGTCGGGTACGTGTCCGATACGGGTACGGCTTCAATAATGAAGTACCTGGGTAACATAGGTGGGGAGGGTTTATTCTAGTATGAAGACCGTCCAAAGTTTGAGTATCCATTCTATGAAGATAGATATGGAGAAGTTCGATGACACAAATAATTTTGGACTTTGGCGATGCGAAGTCTTGGATGCGCTAAATGCGTAAAATTTGAAAGATACGTTAGAGTTGGACGGGAAACCGGACGACATTGATGAGAAGGTTTGGAAGAAAATGAATAAAACGACGTGTGGTGTGAATAGGTCTTGTTTGACTCAAAATCTAAAGTATGATGTGATGAATGAGACTTCTGCAAAGAAGATTTGGGAGATCCTAGAGGGTAAGTATTTGACGAAGAGCGTTGAAAATCAGTTGCATTTGAAGAGAAGGTTTTATCGCTTCCAATTGAAGAAGGGAATATCCATTAGTGATCACATGAACCACTGCACGAAGCTACTTACAGATTTGACGAATGTAGATATCATTGTTGAAGATGAGGACAATGCGTTGTAATTGTTGAGTTCCTTGCCCGATGAGGAATATGAGACATTTGTCCTCACTCTTATTAATGGAAAGACATCTTTTTCATATAGTGAGGTCACCGCGGCTCTTGTGAATTATCAACTTCGTAAGGACAATGAGACTTTCATTGAGTAGGTAGCGATGGCATTGGTTGCAAGAGCTAGAAGTCCAAATCGTGGTAGGAGGTCGCAGTCTAGAGGGGGGCATCCTACAGTGGGTAGGAATCAATGTCTTTTGTAGAGAGGATGAATATTGGAAAGCCGAATGCCCAAAATTACAAGCCGGAAAAAATAAGGGGAAAGATATTCAAGCTTCAGAGGTGAATGTTGCCAAAGCTAGTGGCGATATTTCAGATTCAGATTCTTCGGGCTATTCGTGCCCAGCTCTTTCGTCAGTTGGTGTTGCTGACTCCACCGAGTGGATATTGGATTCAGGTTCTACTTACCACATATGTCTTAGGAGGGGTTGGTTCTTCAGCTTTCATGAGTTGGAAAGAGGGGATGCTGTTCTTATGGGTAATGATCACAGATGCCCTATTAGTGGTATTGGTACCGTTTAGATTCAGACGAGTGATGAGATGATTCGGGAGTTGGTTGATGTGAGGTTCGTTCCTCAACTGAGGAAGAACATCATTTCACTTGGGGTATTGGAGGTAGCAGACTATAGAGTGATCTTGGTGGATTCTCGCTTGAAGGTCACATTAGGGTCTATGATTATAATGAATGGCGTTAGGAGGAGTAACTTGTATTATCTGCTTGGGAGCACGGTAATTGATAGAGCGCTGACGACTTCTTTGGCTAGACTGTGACATTATTTGGTGTTGGGGTATATTATTGGTTATGCCGTGCATAGGTTGATGAAGAGTGCTATGACCTGTAGATTGATGTCCTTTGAGCACATTGGGATGAGCAAGAAGACCGAGGTGGGGTTTGACACTTCTATCCATCGATCGAGTGGTCTTATTAGAGGTGTTCAGTCAGGCATTCGGAGGCCTTCCATGGATGCATTATTGGGAGGTAATCGGTATTTTGTTTCCTATGTTAGGGATTGTACTAGGCATTTATAGGTTACAACCAAGTCCCGTTGGTATGAAGCCCTAGTAGTCCGTAACAGTTGGAGGAGGTGTATGAGCAGAAAGGTTATCTATCGTAGTAGTTCTAGTAGGGATCCTTTCTTGCATTTGTGCCAAGCTCACGGCAGTTGGAGACACTTTGTAGGAGAGGAGACAGTGGGGCGACGTGATGAGATGGCGGATTTAGTGGGCCGTTCTTTTCTGGAGGAGGATCAGCGTTGCTTGTCGAGCAGTGGATTTGGTATTCAGGCTTCGACATGTTTGGGCCATCTTATGAGGTTGTCGACTGTTGCGTGTAGAGTTGTTAGATCTGATGGAGCTGCTTCAGATTTTGGTTGGCGTCGGATATTGGGCTTCCCAGTACTTGGTCACATCGTAGATGTGAGATTGGATCCGATTGCGCATTTGCGATTCAGAAGCCCTTTTGGCTATCAGTTGAGGGCTTCCGAGTTTGGTCTGAGCAGGTATGTCACGTTGGACTCTCAGCAGGTAGAGAGTATTGATCAGATCTGTGGGATATTATAGCGGATGGAGGGTGATGCTACTCCACATTGGGTGGAGATTTCCCCACATACTCCAGGTCATTCTGCATTGGTTGGGATTCCAACTGAGGTGGCACAGCATGTGAGTCATTTGGATTCGGATGCGGATGATGTGTTGGTAGATCCGAGTACAGTTGGTGGATATAGCTTGGATACGGTCATTGGTTCACCTCAGGTGGAGGTGTTTGGATCATGTCGGATTTGGGCCGTTGGTGATGCTATCAGCCGTACATTGGATGTTGGTATTGGTGGAGAGTTGAGAACTCTTCTTTTGGATTGAGGGTCTTTGGAGGCCATTAGGTGAACTACGTGAAGGCTTGATTCCTCGGGCAAGAGGATACGTAGACAGTCAGTTTTGATGCAGCCGATTTGGTGAGTAGACATTGTTGGTTGGGGTGAGTGTTCGCACTCCCGTTTGGGTCTCGACTTGTTGTGGATGGAGTCCGTTGTCATGAGTCCGTTGCTATGACGTACTGGACGCAACAAATGAGGCATTTGGTGTGGTCGGTGTCGGCTTAGTTTTTAGGAAAACGTTCGCCGAGGTGAAGAATTATAGATTCGAGATGGAGATTGTTGTTTTGGCGAGCGTATTGGCGAAGAGTCGAAGGAGAGCTTTTGGGTGCTGTGCGGTCGATCGCGGGTGGCGCGGTGGTCGACCGCGATCGTGCACGAAATCTGGGAATGTCTTTGGATGTTTGGCGGTCGACCACGCTGGCCCAGAAATTGGATTTGGCTCTGGATGTTTGGCGGTCGACCGTGGTTTTTCCAGAGACTTTGGTGAGCCTCGTCGACTTATCACGGTCGATCGCACATGGCGCTACGGTCGACCGCGATGCGGGTTTTGGGCTGGGTTCTGTTTTCAGACCCGTTTTGTTTTGGAGTTGTATAAATACCCAAAGGGTGTTTTTAGGGTTTGAGCAAGCAAGGTTTTGAGCTGAATAGAAATGGTTTTCTTTGGGCTTCTATTCTAAAAGAGCATTTGGAGGGATTAAGAGTGATTTGTTGTGGTTTTTGGTGTGAGATTTGTAACCCTAGTTGTATCCTCTTGATTTTTAATAGTGAAAACCCCCTTCCCTTGCCTCGTGGACGTAGGCATTCGCCGAACCACGTTAAAATTGGTGTTTGATTGTTTGTGCTATTGTTTGGTTGTGGTTGTTTATCTCTCTCGGCGGTTGGTTTGGTTTCTCGAGGCACAACAAAGTTGACTGTGCAGGAGGGAATATCTTCATAAAGAGGAAATTAAGCCTCCTCGTGCTCTGAACTTATTGGTGTTTAACGACCCTTTTTTCATTTTCTACTTCTCTGAAGTGCTATCTTCAGCCCAGCTATGATTGACATTGTTTTTGGATCCACGAGATATCAGATGTATTCTAATCAATATGTTACATTGTTTTGGATTCATGAGATATCAGATGTCTTCTAAATTTCTAATCAATATGTTTATGAGCAAATGCAAGACTGTGGTCTGTTGTATTAGTCTACTGTCAAAATTTGTATTTGTGCTAGGTTGCTTTATTTAATCCTCTCAGTTAGATCAGGCTTTACTTGAATAACTGAGGGTAGACGAAATTTACTATTCCAACTTTGTTTATCCCTGTCATATTGCCCTTTACAGGAAACGATGCCAGCTGAATTTGTTCTCTTTCTTCTCATGATGTGTTGTGTTCTAGTTGTCACTGAAGGAGAATGCATATCCAGATACCAATTTTGTTTAGTTCTCTAAACACCTTTTCTCTTTTTATGCAGCCTTGCCTCTTATATTACAGATGAAGATATCAGAAAGGGGATTCTCTTTCCTTCTATCTCCAGGTGATATTTCATTAGAATTTTACAAGGAGCTTTTATGTCACTAGACTCGCAACTGATCCTGTTTGATTTGGTGTTTAATTTTAATCTTCGATCTTTCAGAAAAGGTTTTTCTTGATTTTCTCTTAGCTAGATTCAATTTTGATAAGTTTGAATTTAATATCATATTACCTATGCCACATTTACATACAATTTATCAACATTGACGAGTAAAAATTAAGCCAATCTGTTTAATAACTTAAAAAATATTAGGAACTTTCTGATCTGCAGTGGTAATATTTATGTTATCTCATCGTTAAATAGTATCTTTTTTGAAATAAAGTTAAATTTTGGCAAGAATCTAATTCAGTTTAATAACATTAATATTGTTCAGTTTAATAGGAAATTTTGTAGTCCCTTTGTCCCAGGAAATAATAAACATGAATAAAATGAATATTAAATTGCTGACTCTTCTGCAATGCAAGCATCTTGGGTCCTCTGAGAAATAAATGGTACTGTTATTTACCAAAGATTAAGGCAGGAGGGGTGACATCTGATTGATAGGATAATGCCTTGAAGGAAAACTTCATCCGGAAATATATATAGTTCCATGATTCTTTTCAAGAATTAAGCATGTTGTTGAGTGAATATAAAATAATGTTTCTTGCAGCATACTTCCAAGATACAGACATCTAGCGCTTATTTTGAGACATTGCCATTGTTGCTTGTGTATCATGCAGTATCAGGCATATCACTACCAAAGTTGGAGCATCTGTTGTGTGCACTGCTGTTGCTGAAGAGCTAGCTGAAGGACATGATGATATGGATGTCAAACAGCTGAAGCAGATGTCAAAGGTATGGCCAACTATGCTCTCATATTCCACGTCTTGCTGCTTGTCAACGGTGAAGATAAAATGAATTACCCAATAATAATAATAGTAATTATTTCTTTGCAGGAAGAGACAGAAGATTATGTAGCTCGTAATATGTGGTACCCTGTATATAGCCCTCTTGTTCATGAGAAATAAGTCAACATCCCAGCTTTCCCTCATGCGGCTCTTATATCAGTCTGGTTTTTTTTCCCTTTGCTTTTACTGGATATCTTACAGTCACCCGGTGGAATACTAGTTTTCTCCTGAGAGGCTGGACGTGATATTTACAGAGCTTGTTATCGAACTTTTAAAGCTTTGGATGCAAATAAGCAAATTTTGACTGTTCATGTATGATGTTAATCAAAAACAAAAGGTTGAAGGAGACAAATCACCATTAAGTGGCTACTTAAAATGTGAAACACTTTGTAGTATTGCTTGCAAGAATATATTATATTTCATTTTGCACGTTATCCTTGAGTTCCAAGCTACAAATATTGTTCTTGTAAGGTCTCAACCAAGGCTTGGAAGATTATTGTCCTCAGGAAGCCGTTTTATGTGTAAAGTGTGGGAAGTGTAAACAGACGGTAACTGTCATCTTCTTTATCAGCAATGCATTTGTTTTCAGTTTTAGGTAATAGTGTTAAAATACGGTGTTTTCACTTGGAAGTTAATGAATGGAGCTAGCTATTCTATTTCGATATACAACTGATACTCTGTTTCATGTGACGCAATTAAGAAACTAGTTTCCTAGCTGTTACGGAACTGAACAGGAATTCTCACTTGTTCTTGATGGAAATACTTTCCTACTGAGTTTAGAATTTAAGAAATTGATTTAATTTTTTTTCCCAGTGCTAATTATTCCTCTTAGAACTAAATGTGATTCTTTTGATGCCAGGGTCAAGGTTACAAGTATGAGACTTGAGTAGGAGAAGTCGCCGGTTCCAAATCTCTGGTGTGGTCATTGGTAAAGATAGGCCAATAGGGAAACAAGACCCTTCTGAATGAATTTTGAGCTGTTTTCTTTAAATTATTAATGCTCTCATTATAATAGTAGAGATGAATAGTTGACATAATTATAGAACATTAACTGCATCTCATGAGCATATAAACAATATAAGTAACTTCCTTTTTAATTATTTTTTAGCTTTCCATCCGGAAACTTAATAGACGAAATGGAAGATCCTTACCAGCTGTTAGAATTGTCAAGAATGGTGGGCTTTATTAAATTGTTGCCCTAGTACCTTTTCTACTATTCGAATAAAAATGTTAGGCAATCAGTTTTCCAAAAAAATAAAAATACTAATGCATAAAATTGAGCTTTTAACCAATTTATGGAGATGAGACCGTGTACTTTAACACGAAGTGATAGTTGTCTTTTGTCATGTAGTAATAACCTTTTATTTTATTTTTGTCCTTGTATAAAGTTTTTTTATAAATAAAATCGGGTCAGATCGAACTGGATCCAAGTCCTTAGTCTTTATACAATTCACGAAACAAATTAATTCCATTATGATCCATATACATTTTTTGACCGATCCATGTTCATTTTTTGAGCTTAGAGACAGAAAAAACAAGGACAAAAATAAAATAGAATAGAATAAAAAATCAGCAGTCCTGTATAAGATGCATCTCAAAATCCCAGTCAAATAGGCCAGAGTTAATCCAGATTACGACTAGTTTAATTTATTGCATATCTTATACAGAAGAATATCTCACTAAGCTAATAATTTGTTCAAGATAAGCTAATAAAACAACTGTTACCGTCAATCTTGACTACTCGTCCCTCTTCCACTACAAAGGAAATGTTGAAAATGAGCAAGCCGGTCTCTATCCTTACTTGACTTTTACATTTCTCAGTTTCAGCAAGATCCATCCAAACAAATGCATTTTCACTCTATATAAAGAGAAGTAACGTCTTTATGCAGTGTAGCATTTAGTTCAGGTATTTGCATAACCTGATAACCCACTTGAGTTTTAGAAAATGGCAGAGGCTATCAACAATGTATCTTCAAAGAGGTAGACTTACTTTTTCCTTTTGTTTATCAATTTGCTTATTTACAGTGACAAGTTTCCGATCTTAAAAATTTTCGAACTTCGTAATTCCAGGATTGCAGTAGTAACTGGAGCCAACAAAGGAATTGGATTGGAGATATGCAGGCAGCTAGCATCCCAAGGAGTTACGGTCGTATTAACAGCTAGAGATGAAGGGAGAGGCACTGAAGCTGTTGAGAAACTTAAAAACTCTGAAGTTTCTGATGTTTTGTTTCATCAGCTTGATGTAGCTGATCCTGCCAGTGTTGCTTCGCTAGCAAATTTTATCAAGACCCAGTTTGGGAAGCTTGATATTTTGGTAAAGAACGAAGTTTAATTTTTTTCGGAATATAAGAACAGGATATAGCAATAATAAATTTACAAAAATCATAACGATATCAATCAAGAAAGATTTTCTGCTTTGGCTACCCCTTGAATTTTCCTTGTATGAAAGCATACTAATTCAGGATCACTAGAGTCAAGCTTATTGATATGCATGATAAAAGCCAGAATATTCAATCATGCAAGGTACAAATAAAATAGTAATCAAATAATAATGCAATTAAAATTATTACCAAAAAGCATGATCATTGGGTTTTTTACTAAAAAGAATAATCTAATCACTAGAACTAAATTAAGCATAGAAATTAAGTTAAACTGAAAATTCATTAACTTTTTCTAGTATGAAAATATTTTTTTTGCTAATTGCTTCTTCCTATCGTAAAAATATGCGAAATCTCAATTAAACAGATAGAAGAAATTTAAATTTTGATGTATGTGCTATTTTGTTACTAAAGGAAATTCTGTTCTCTATCACATTACAGGTTAACAATGCAGGAGTTGGTGGAATGACAGGGACTCCACCTACTTTCAAAGAAGAGGTAAAATTTCAACTGCTATTAAAATAACTAAAACTCATCAGCATCCTACAATTTTTTTTTTTCCTGCTCTGATGAGCCATGCTCATGATTGTATGATTGTGTACATAACAGAAAGGAGTGGTCAAATATTGATGCAGGAAAATGGATTTGAAAGATTCATGAAGTTATTAGAAGTGGCAAAAGAGACTCCTGAGACAGCAGAGGAATGCCTGAACATAAATTATTATGGTATGAAGAGAGTAACTGAAGCTCTGATCCCTTTTCTTCAGCAAGCAAAAGCACCCAGAATAGTGAATGTTACCTCTATCTATGGACAGCTAAGGGTACCAAATCCCCATAACCTTTTTCTTTTATTCAATGGTTCTAGCAAGCTAAATACTTTTTATTTCTAATCATTGGTAATGTTTAGGGAAATCTATTCTTCTAAGGCCAGATTACAATGTAGATTATATTCAAATGCTTTATGCCATAAGTTTGTTCAGTTCTCTATCAAGTTCTATAAACGAGCAATGGACATTAGGTAGATTCTTTTTTGCTCGATAGGATGATGACAGTTTGAATAATAATAGAAAATTATTTCCCCTCGTCAATATTTTGCTGCTATATCATTCTATAAATTTAAAATAATAGCATAAACATCTTAAAGTTCAAATGAATGAGATTTCAACAGTCAATTATGTTTGTCATAGCTGCTTATTGTAACTTTCCTATTCTTCAATTGTCTTTTGGCTATGATTGTATGCAGAAAGGCTGTTCACCTTGATCAATTCATAAAAGAAAATTCAACCTGAATATGTGTTTGTGCTAGTTTAGTGGTAATTATACCGCACAAAGTGTCCAGATAGACCTACTATGTTTCGGATCATATCGCCCGGACTAAAATAAATAAATAAATAAATAATAATAAATAAAATTAGTTGGAAACAGGACCATGATCAGTACTAACCCCATTTTTTGGAGTGGTTGCCAAGCATACCCCACAGGTCTGGATCAAGGGAGGCAGACCAAAACAAAACCAGTATAACGTTAAAATTTGTTCTGAGACAATGTCCCCATCCTTCTCTTTTTTCTTTACTTCTCTTTTTATCTTTTAAGCCTTTCAGAGACCAATTTTGATCTCACAAACTAGTTTCAAGCCTTTAGGTTTTTTATTTAGGGGCGGTTTGTTTGCCCAAAAAAAAAAAAAACGGAGGATTTGAAATCTTAAAACAGAGCCACGTAGGATTTTGATTTCTATCCATTTCCAATTCCGGAGTTTGTGTGATTTAAAAAATTAGGGGCTGAAATGGATGCCACGTCAGGTTTTTAAGAAAATCTATTTCAGAGCCTTTGGGGTTGAAATAGGTGAGGAATGTCTCGTCGCTGATTATAATATTGCTCAAAACACTGTTGAAACGACGGCGGGAAGTATTTCTTCAGCAAGCAAAAGCACCCAGAATAGTGAATGTTACCTCTATCTATGGACAGCTAAGGGTACCAAATCCCCATAACCTTTTTCTTTTATTCAATGGTTCTAGCAAGCTAAATACTTTTTATTTCTAATCATTGGTAATGTTTAGGGAAATCTATTCTTCTAAGGCCAGATTACAATGTAGATTATATTCAAATGCTTTATGCCATAAGTTTGTTCAGTTCTCTATCAAGTTCTATAAACGAGCAATGGACATTAGGTAGATTCTTTTTTGCTCGATAGGATGATGACAGTTTGAATAATAATAGAAAATTATTTCCCCTCGTCAATATTTTGCTGCTATATCATTCTATAAATTTAAAATAATAGCATAAACATCTTAAAGTTCAAATGAATGAGATTTCAACAGTCAATTATGTTTGTCATAGCTGCTTATTGTAACTTTCCTATTCTTCAATTGTCTTTTGGCTATGATTGTATGCAGAAAGGCTGTTCACCTTGATCAATTCATAAAAGAAAATTCAACCTGAATATGTGTTTGTGCTAGTTTAGTGGTAATTATACCGCACAAAGTGTCCAGATAGACCTACTAGACACCAGAAATTTAATTATCCATTCAACTGGCCATCCAATGGTGTTAATTAATTCATCTTATTCTCAAAAGCCTATATATGATTCACTCAACTATATTCATAGCATGTTTTTCGAGAAATATGTATTCATAGTATGTTACCATTTAACAAAGTCTTCATGTCTGAAGCTATGAAATCTAAATTTCTAAACATATAAGCTGTTTATCTTCAGAGTATCCCTGGAGAGAGCATAAAAAAAGCAATGGGCGACGTGGATGAGAAAACAGAAGCTAGGCTGGACGAAACGCTGCAATCGTATGTCAAAGAATTGAAAGAAGGAAAACTCAACAGTGTCTGGCCGACAAAACCAACTTGTTACATACTATCCAAAGCAGCCATGAATACATACACTAGGCTTCTAGCAAAGAGGTTTCCCTCGGCCTGCGTCAACTGTGTTGCTCCTGGTTCCATCAAAACAGACATAAACTACAATACAGGGATTTTGACCGCTGAAGAAGGTGCTAAAGGGCCTGTTATGTTAGCTTTGCTTCCTGATGGTGGCCCTTCTGGTCTTTTCTACGACCAAAGTGAGATAGTTCCCTTCGAGTAATACAAGTAGTAATTTATGACTCCATCTAACATGGAGAGAATAGCATCATATGAAATAAATAAATCAGAAGCAACATACCATGATGTATACCTACAATTATGTTGCTGTATATCTTGCGAAGATGGCCCGCATGCTTTTCCTTCTGTTTTGTTATTAATGTAGTGTTGTATTTGTGATATACTTCACGGTTTGTGATTTGTAGTGTGATAATAAGAGATTATTCCTTGTGCCTAATCCCTTTAAACATGTTTATCGATTAGAATACGTTCAAATATGGCAATTGCAAGCATGTTCAAATACGACACACATAATTGTGGAGGTTTGAGGTGTCCAGATGAGAAGCGTATTAGTTAAGGGGACAAAAATGGAGCCAGCAGCTGTTAACTTGTGACCCTTAGCTCACGTGAGGCAACAAGTTCCTGAACGTATGCGTCTCCGTGTGCAACTTAATCTGGTCAGCTGCTCTATTGTTCTCCTTTTGTTTTCCTCAACAATATAGGATAACAAACACACCACTTGCAAGGAGAGCAAATAAAATATCAGTAACCTGACAGCATCCTAGGGAGGGCACTGGAACTAGATGGCAAATTTGACATTATGGACATAAAAATTTGAGCTCATTGCCTGTCTCTCTCAGGCCTCTTGAGATGAGATCCCAAGTTAATTCATCCTTCTGTGCAATGAACTAAAGTTTCTCACTACACCTTAGGAGAACCAACATCACAAGTTAAGTAAAATAGTGTAATTTCTTCAATAAAGAAAGCACTTGAATTAGCAATGGAAGAACCCATCAGCAATGCATCCACAAAGAGATGAAGCATCTGTTTACCCTCAGTTTTCTTGTACAAAAAGTTCACAAGGATTAAGTTCTCAACTTCCATCGTTCACTCATATTCCAGAATTGCAGTAGTGACTGGAGCCGATAAAGGAATCGGGCTTGAGATTTGCAGGCAGCTAGCATCCCATGTAACCATGCATGGTGATGCTAACAGCTAGAGATGAGGGGAGGGGAATTGAAGCTGTCGAGAAACTCAGACTCTGGAGTTTCTGATATTTCTAGATGTAACTGATCTTTCTAGCGTTTTCTTCATTGGCAAATTTACTTGGGATGAAATGGAGCACATACTAGGTAGAAAGGTTTGTATTTAACTTGCAAAAATTAGTTCTCGAACATTATGCTCTTGCTTCATTATTGTATCTATTCCTAAGATATCTTTACATGCAATAAAAAAAAATCTGAATACCATTTGGCATCTCATAAGCACAATCTCCATGAAAATTATCCTCCCCTGATGAGGTTTTGTCAACAATGACATGTTTCATCTGTATGATAATTTCGATGGGTATGCGCAGTGAGTTCTGGACATCAACAGAAAAACAGGCTATTAAAATTGCTGTCATAAGAAGGTCTCAGACCAAGCCTCGGAAGATTATTGTCCTCAGTAAGCAGCTTGATGTAAGTGTGGAAAGTGCAAAACAGACATTGCACGTCAATTTTCTTATCGGCGATACCATTGTTTTCCTTATCTTGAAGATTTTATTTTAGAATTTTCCAGTTTTAGATTATAATTTGTAAAATGTAATGTCTTTAATTTACTTTGAAGTTGATAGATGGAGCAAGCTACCTGTCTTGATGTGTACCTAGTACATACCCCCGCGTGACGTGAGGAAAGAAAAGAATTCAAACTCTGTTTAAATAATTGGGCGACAGATTCCCCAAACGATTAAACCAAAGCAGCAATTCTATCAGGGTCAGACTCATCCCCATGTTGGAGTGGCTACAATACTTTAGCAAGTTCTTAGATAAATCACTATTGTTCCATATGTGATACATTTCTGTTTAGGATTTTTAACTATCTAGAAATTTGGTGCATGCATGTACCTAGTTAGTAATTCAAGGAAAATGGACACACTCGTGCATAAATATAGCAGACAGGAAAATTACATGATGAAGCAACTATAGGAGGACTGACCTCTTATCTTACTCAAACCAATGAGATTAATAACTAGTAGTAAGTTCTTGATTTCCATGATAAAAAAAGTGAACACTTTGTCTTGGATGCACAAGAGGAAGTTAAAAGCAGAAGAATTTTACATTTACTGATGATGGGATTGAGGGGGAGGCTCTCATTCCCTAATTCTCTGCATCTTCTTCGCGTCTTCGACATAGTTGTAGGCTTTTGGCAAACCGTCTCCACCTAGTTGATGTATTCCCAAATTCATAGATGTGCATTGATGAACGAGAGAACATTACTCATGAGCACCCTAGTTAAAAAAGGAAAATAAAGTTAACTAGAAACAGGTGAAAAGAGACAAAAGTTAACATGCACGTTCAAATTCACTTTCTGAAAATGCCATCCAAGAAAAAGGTGGCTGGATCTTAAAAGCGCATAAGCCATGAAATCAATAAACAAAATTTTTTTTAGAGTATTAATTGGGAAATAAAGAAAACAGAAAAGGGTAAGTAAATCTCAAACGATAAATAGAATGATCCTACATGATATTGTAGTTATGGATATCTAACAGTAAAGAGAGATGTGTAGTTAAACTATTTGCACGCAATGTGTATTGCTACCAAACCCATGTCAATAGAGAGGAATAGAGAGAGAGAGAGAGAGAGAGAGAGAGAGAGAGAGAGAGAGAGAGAGAGAGAGAGAGGGAAATCAAGAAGGAAGAAATAGTCAGACCCACATGTAACAGAGCCAAAACCAGATTGATAGCCGAATTTGTAAGCAGAGAGAAAATAAAAGGCATTGTCTGCTATCCCATTATTATAATGGTAGAGATCGATAGCACATAATTGTATTGCATAATTAATTGCACCTCATTAGAATAAACAATATATAGATAACTCTATTGTTCCTTCTCTCGGTATTCCACTATGTATGTTTGGGAACTCAATAGATCACAAGCAATGGAATATTATTATCAGCTGATAGAAGAACAATCCTCTCTGAATAATTTCAAGTACTGTCGGCTTTACTAAATTGTCGCGCTACTAACCTTTCTACGTTCTAGAATTCACCTGAATTAATTAAAATTGGTTTTACCAGGTAGACAGAGCCAATTGTATACGTGATGCAATTCAAAAATTCCAGTCAATTAAGGCCAGAATTGACCTTGATTAATTATGATCGGTTTTATTGTATATCTTATATACAGAAGGAACCATGATAAAGCTAAGTCCAAACAATCAATTTCTTCTTCAAGATAAATAAAGCAACTGTTACGTCAATCTTAACTATTTTGTACTTTTAAAAG
>NC_033797.1:19621766-19686988 GCF_001876935.1 Asparagus officinalis
AGAATTTTGCTCATTGTATATAATTAAAGAGAACTACTAACATCTTCATGAAGCATATCATTCAGTTTTAGTACAGCACAACCAACTTGAGCTATAGAAATGGCAGAAGCTATCCATGATTTATCTTCAAAGAGGTAAACTGGCTGTTTTTTCCACTTCATTTGCTCGTGTACAGTAACAAGTTTCCGAACTTAACATTTTTAAACATTATAATTCCAGAATTGCAGTTGTGACTGGAGCCAACAGAGGAATTGGATTGGAAATATGTAGGCAGCTAGCATCTAAAGGAGTTATATATGGTCATATTAACAGTGTAGATGAGGGGAGAGGCACTGAAGCCATTGAGAAACTAATAAAACTTCGGAGTTTCTGATGTTTTGTTTCATCAGCTTGATGTAACCAAGCCTTCCAGTGTTGCTTCACTGACAAATTTTATCAAGAACCAATTCGGAAAGCTTGATATTTGGTAATGAAGGGAGTTTAATTTCTTCGGTATAAAAATAAGGAAGAACGTATACCAATTCGGAAAGCTTGATGTAACCGAGCATTTCTTATTTTGTGATATTTATTGATGACTATTCTCGAATGACATGGTTATTTTTGCTTAGAGATCGTTCGGAGATTCTAATCAGTTTTTACAGTTTCTCATCAAGAGATTAAGACACAATTTGGTTTTTCTTTGTTGAAGAATGATTCAAAGTTGACTTCGTCTTTAGTTGTTATTTTGTTAGTGGAGTAGTGGCTAATAAATCTGAAATTAGTTTAGATTTTTATGGTAGTGGAGTAGTGGCTAATAAATCTGAAATTAGTTTAGATTTTTATGGTGATTAAGTTGTTTTGTAAGCCTATATAAATAATAAATCTGAAATTAGTTTAGATTTTTATGGTGATTAAGTTGTTTTGTAAGCCTATATAAAGGCACTTCTAGTTGATGAATAATATAGTAAAAATTATCTCCTCTAATTTCCAACATTCTTTGAAAATTTTGTGCTCTAATAATGCTGCTGAATATATGCAAAAAGCTTTTCAAATTTATTGTTTTTTACACGCTATTACCTATTAGGCATCTTGTGCTCACACACCACAACAAAATGGTATTGCTGGGCGTAAGAATCTTCATCTTTTTGATATTGCACGAACATTATTACTTCATATGCATGTACCAAAGTGTTTCTAGAGTGATGCCGTGTTAACTGCTTGCTATCTGATTAACCATGTGCCTTCAATTGTTTTAAATGGTCAAACACCTATATATATGCTATATAATGATAAGAATAAAAAGATTTTTGACATATCACTTAAAGTTTTTGTATGCCTTTGCCTTGTTCAAATTCTTGACAAAAGGCGTGATAAATTAGATCCTCCGACTACAAAATGTGTTTTCTTAGGATACTCAAGAACTCAGAAGGGCTATCGATGTTGGAATATTGAAACCAGGAAATACCTCGTTTGTGTTGATGTTACATTTTTTTTGAAGATACTCCTTATTTTACATCATCCACATCTAATGTAGATGCATTTTTACCTATACCAGTTATTCCTAAGGAATCAACGACATTACCGCCATAGGCAATAAAATCTCTACAAGTTTATCAATGGCTCAAAAAGAAAAGTACACAACTTTTCATTATACTGTTGTAGATCCTGCCCAAGATAAGGCCCACATAAAGTCTACATGAATTAGATGTGACACCTCCACTTTAGTCTCACATGGACTAGTATGAAGAAATATTAGTAGCTTAAATAGAGAAGCCCAAAACCCAAGAACAACTAGTGCTAGTATTTTGACAGCCAACATCGAGTTGCTCTCAGTGGGTCTCGCGGCTTGCACGCGCCAACGGGTCCGTGGGCCTGGGGATGAACAATAACCTGATGCTACAGTAATCCGAGGAGAGAGAGAGAGAGAGAGAGAGAGAGAGAGAGAGAGAGAGAGAGAGAAGTTTAGTAATCCGAGAAGAGAGAGAGAGAGAGAGAGAGAGAGAGAGAGAGAGAGAGAGAGAGAGAGAGAGAAGTTTAGTAATCCGAGAAGAGAGAGAGAGAAAGAGAGAGAAAATTTTAGATTCCAGATCGTTCGGTTATCCGATTGTAGTGATTCAAAAGCCGTTGTCTTCAGAACGACGATGTCGTCGAGGGTATGGTGTTGGTTTCTCTATGGGAGTTGGAGATTTTTTATGAGACGGGTTTTAGGGTTTTGGTGTCCTAGAGGTAACATTGTATTTTCTCTTGTGATTTAATCCTCTAGTTCAGGGGTGTAACTTGGAGGGATTGTACTCTTGATTCATAGTAGAATATTTCTCTCTGGATTGCCCTATGGACGTAGGCATGATTTGCCGAACCATGTAAAATCTTGGTGTTTGCTTGCTTGTGGTATTTTTATTGGTGCTGTTATTCGTTTAGTGTTTAATTTCACAGGTTAATCTCCATAAAATTCCCACAAGTGGTATCCGAGTCCTGGTTCAAGGTGTGCTTTAGGATAAAAAATGGAGATTTTTGACACAATGATAAAATTGGATGGTTCCAATTAGCAAGTATGGAAGTCCAACATGGAAGATATTTTGTATTGTAAAGATTTACATGACCCTATTGAGAGAAATAAAGCCAAGCTAGAAAAGATGACTGTTAAATAATGAGAGAAACAACACATGAAGGCGATCAGTTATATTCGGATATGGATCAACGTTAGTGTGTTTCATCATGTATCGGGTGAGACTAATGCGAAGTCTCTTTGGAAGAAGCTTGAGGATCTCTACGAGTAGAAGACCACAGGAAACAAGGCGTTTATTATGAGGCGATTAGTGAACTTAAAATTCAAAGAAGGAAGCAACATAGTAGGGCACTTGGATGAGTTCAAGAGTTTAATTAATCAGTTAGCTACCATGAAGATGACTATCGATGATGAGCTACAGGCTTTATTGCTATTGGGTTCTTTGCCAGACAGTTGAGAGACACTGGTTGTAACAGTCAGTAACGCAACTCCAGATGGTGTGTTATCGATGGGTATGGTTACTAGTAGTTTATTCAATAAGGAGACTCGGAGGAAGTCTACCAGTACATGTAACTCACAGACACTTATCACTGAGAATAGGGGCAAGAGAAGGTACATGGACCAGTTCAGAGGTCGTGCCATATCCAAGGACAGATCAAAGTCTAAAGGGAGAGGTTGTTTTTATTGTGGGAAGCCAGGTCATATCAACAAAAATTGTTGGGCATTGAAGAAAGAGAAAGTTGGGAACAAAGATGAAAAGAAAGATGAGAAGAAGGAAGCTGACAGTGATACTACAGCTACTTTGTCTGAGATCGATGTTATTCTATTTGGAGGGAAGAAGATTGTATGCATGTTACAAGTCAAAATTCCGAGTGGATAGTAGATACATGAGCTACATGTCATGCTACCTCCAATCGAGACCTTTTCACGTCGTATAAAATATATGACTTTGGCAATGTGAAGATGAGCAATACTAGCTATTCGAAGATTGTGGGACTTGGTGATATACACTTGTAGACAGATACTGGATGCACATTGATCTTAAAGAATGTGCCGCATGTTCTCAATTTGCGTCTCAACTTGATTTCGGATCTTACTTTGGACCGAATGGGATATAAAATTTAATTTGATGGAGAAAAATGTAAAATCACCAAAAGCTCTCTTGTGGTGGCTAGAGGAATTGTATGTTACAATTTATACAAGACTCAAACAAAGGCTTCATGTGATTCTTTGAGCGTGTCTCAAGACGGTGACACTCTCATTTTGTGGCATAGGAGGCTCGGGCACATAAGCGAGAAGGGGTTGCAGATATTGGCAAAGAAGTCTCTCATTCCCTCTGTCAATGGTTTATCACTCACCCCTTGTAATTATTGTTTATTTGGCAAATAATATAGAGTTTCTTTTAGTAAGCCTTCCAAAAGAAAAAATAATATCCTGGATTGATTTATTCTGATGTTTGTGGTCCTATTAAGGTGGAGTGCTTGGGTGGCACTAAGTATTTTATCAAATTTATTAATGATGCATCACGAAAGATGTGAGTCTTCTTGTTGAGGATAAAGGATCAGGTGTTTTCACTCTTCCAATAGTTTTATGCCATGGTGGAGAGGCAAACAGGAAAGAAGTTGAAGTGTTTGCACATCGATAATGGAGGAGAGTACACTTCCATTGAGTTAAAGATTGTTGCTCCACGCATGGTATTAGGTATCAGAGGATAGAGCCCGACACACTGCATCATAATGGAGTTGCAGAAAGGTACAACAGGACCATTATGGAGAAAGTCAGATGCATGTTAAAGATGGCGAAGTTACCTAAGAGCTTTTGGGCTGAAGCTGTTCGTACTGCATGCTACATAATCAATAGGTCTCCTTTAGTTTCTTTGGGTTTTGATATTCCAAAGAGAGTTTGGTCCAGAAAAGATATTTCCTATTCTCATTTGAAGGTGTTTAGTTGCAAGGCGTTTGCGCACATTTCGAAGGAGAAAAGACAGAAGCTTGATGATAGAGCGGTTCCTTACATCTTCCTTGGTTATGGAGAAGATGAGTTTGGCTACAAACTATGAGATCCAGAAAAAAGAAGAATTACCAGATGAGCAGATGCTATTTTTCAGGAGGATCAGATTATTGCAGATCTCGGGAGAGCAGAGCAGTCAAAGAGTGTTGCTAGTGAGATTCTAGATACGACACCCGTTTTGTCTCCAATACACTTGCATCCTATAGATATAGAGTAGGTGCATGATGATAATGTTGATGATGATGGTCATATACCAGAGCATGGAGACGATGATCAGGATCACGAGCAGGAGGCTCCTCAGTAGGGGGAGCATCACCAGCAGCAGGAGTTTGTAGAGAGACAACTTAGGAGATCAGCTAGAGAGCATCGACCATCCATGAGTTATCCTCTTTCGGGGTATTCTTTGCTGATAGAAGAGGGGGAGCCAGAAATCTTTCAGGAGGCACATACTCATAAAGACAAGGACAGATGGTTCCAGGCTATAAAGGAAGAGATGAAGTCTCTTGAGAAGAATGATACTTATGAGTTAGTGGATTTGCCGAAGGACAGAAAATCTTTGAAGAATAAGTGGGTGTTCAAGTTAAAGAAGGATGGCTACAAAGAAATTCAGAAATACAAAGCCAGATTAGTGGTGAAAGGCTTTGGTCAGAAAATGATATTGATTTTGATGAATTTTTTTTTACCGATTGTGAATATGACGTTCATTAGAGTAATCTTAGGGTTAGTAGCTAGTTTAGACCTCGAGATTGAGCAGCTTGATGTGAAGACTGCATTCCTTCATAATGATTTAGAGGAGGAGATCTACATGGAGTAGCCGGAGGGTTTTGAAGTGAAGGGAAAAAACACATGGTTTACAAGTTGAAGAAGAGTTTCTATGGCTTGAAGCAGGCACCCAGGCAGTGGTACAAAAAATTTAATTCTTTTATGTTAAGTCATGGCTACTAGAGGACAGTTGTAGATTCGTGTGTATATTTTAGGAGAATTTTAGATTCTAGCTTCATTATCCTTTTGTTTTATGTGGACAACATGTTGATTGTTGGTCAGGATAGTCAGATAATTAATGGGCTGAAGAAGAAGTTATTTAAATCTTTAACATGAAGGATTTGGGCTCGGTACAACTGATTCTTGGTATGGATATTGCTCATGATAGAAAAGTCAGGAAGTTATGGTTAACACAGGAGAAATATGTTGAATGACTACTTGATAGATTCAACATGAAAGATGCCAAGTCAGTCAGTACTCCTCTTGCAGATTATTTGAAGCTTAGCAAGAAATTTTGCCCGACTACAGATGAGGAAAAGAGTGAGATGAAGAATATTCCTTACTCTTCAGCTGTAGGGAGTTATTGTGTTTAAGTTTTGGAGGTTTGAAGGCAGTATTATATCAGATGTAGATATGGCATGTGATCTTGATCATAGGAAGTCTACCTCAGGTTGGTTGTTCACTTTTGCAGGGGGCAGTATCTTGGCAGTCCAGATTGCAAAAGTGTGTTGCTTTATCTATAACAGAGATGGAATATATTATAGCTGCAGAAGCCAGTGAGGAGATGATTTGGTTGAGAAGATTTTTGTAGGAGTTAGGCTTGTAGCAGGACAATTATCACATCTTCATTGATAGTCAAAGTGCTCTTGATTTGAGTAAGAATTCTATATTCCACTCTAGGATGAAACACATGTTGGCCTTCTTGATTTGATGATGATTTAACAAACAATTTACATCTAATATTGTTTGTCTAGTATTTATGTTTTGTTATTTATTGTAGACAAATAATAAGTTGGAGGATGGATGGATTGTGCCATAACAATCATATCAAATAGAGGTTGGCGGAATAGTGGGTGAAGCCTATGCAATTCAAGTTAAAGATTCAAGTTCTATCTTCATCCGCAATATGTACCAAGTCAAGCTTATTGAAGATCAAGATCAAACTTGGGTAACATTAGTTTAGGTTTATATTATGTTCTTGTTTCATATTTATATACATATATATGATTTCATCAATATCAAGTTTATTTAGTTAAATGAAATCATATTTATTGTTTTGAAAAGTTTGCATAGTATATGCAATTTTAAGAAAATATTATTTTCTTGATTTATGGACTTAACAATGATCATATATATCTTTTATTAAGTCTACAAAATCATTTTGTAATGTTTTAAAATATGGTTAAGCTAAAATGTCAAAACTCATGTGTTCACATTTTTATGTTTTGAACTATTTTATAAAATAATGATATTTCTCATTTGGGAGGTCCTTTTTAAAAACCAGTTTTTGTAGCATGTTTATTATCATGTCTATAATGATCTCTTAAGGTTTCATAATTTTTGGAATTTATTTGATATTTTTTAACATGGTTTAAAGTTGAGTTTTTCTGTGCATTTCAGATCTGTGCACGTTTAGTCGACTCATTAGTCGATCAGATCTGTGCACGTTTAGTCGACTCATTAGTCGACTCATGAGTCGACTCATAAGTCGACTCACGAAGTACAGCGGAGTTGTGATTCGACTCATTAGTCGACTCATGAGTCGACTCATAAGTCGACTCACGAAGTACAGCGGAGTTGTGATTTTTCGTCTGCTGAGTCGACTCATATAAGTCGACTCATAAGTTGACTTATCAGAGAGCCGTTGTACAGTAACGGCTAGTTTTCTGTTTTGTTTGTTTATGGGTTTTTGGTCTTTTTCTTGGGGTTTTTGCTGAAGTTTTGAATGGGTATAAATACCCCCTTTCTCTCATCTTTCAAACAACCAAGAAAATGTTTTAATCAAGTTTAACAAGGGTTTAAGTTTTATTTAAGTGTGTTTAAAAGCTTTTAAGCATTTTCGAGTTTGAGTTTGTGAATTCAATTCCACAAGAGCTTGATGAGATTATCTATTGGAGTTTGAACAATCAACTATTCTCCCTCCATCTCTTGTCATCTATTGAGAAGTTTTCTAAACTCTTTTCTAGCTTTATATTTATTTGTTTGATTATCATCTTATTAAAGCTAGTTTTATATTAAGTTTAGATTTGATTAATCTCATTGTTACACACACCCACTTGAGCTTATTGTATTTGCATTCATAATATATTTGGGGTTGTGAGAGATAGTAATATTGAGTTGAGTCTAATTGAGTTCTCACCTTGTTTAGAGAACAATTATTTGTTGTGCTTAATTTGTAAAGTTCACTTTGTAATACACTTGTACACCGAGAGGAGTGTGTGATGAGGACGGAGTCGATACCGAGAGGAGTGGCGTCGGTGGCCTAGTGAGAGGTGATAATTCCGAGCACTTGAGTGAGTCGATACGTGAGGACCAACACTTAAGGTTGTTGCTTGTGTATGTACATTGTGAGGATTTGTGAGAGTTGTCGGTTGACTTGATAACGGAGTGTGTAGAGTTTTCGGTTAGCTCAAAAACCGAGTGTGTAGAGAAGTTTCGCCTTCTAAACCGGGTTGTGTAGTGGATTCTCCTCGAGAGTGGAGAGCAGGGACGTAGGACGGAAGGTCTGAACCTCGTGAACATATAGCGTGTTTGGTTTGCATTAGCGCACTTATAACTGTTCATCTTATAGCCTATTGCATCTTGTTTGTTTCACCCTTGTGATAGTTTATATATCCTTACATACATCATATAGTATATCTTATTGCTAGGATTTATCACCTTTGTTCATATTGCATATTCTTGCTCATAAGTAATTGTATATCATCTTGCAAGAACATATTTGTTAATAAGTTTTAAATTGGCATAAAATTAGATTAGATTAGCATTAGACCCTAATCACCCCCCTCTAGGGTCTAACAACACATTGATGTGAGATATCATTGGTTTAGAGAAACTGTTGAGAAAGAGAAGCTGAAGCTATAAAAGATTCACACAGATAAAAATCTAACAGTTTTTTTAACGAAGATCGTTTCCAAAGAAAAGACCGAGTTGTGTCGGTAATTGGCCGATATGAACTCCCGTTAAGAAGTTATAGATTAGCATATCCTCTTGTTGGGCTGGAAGGGGAGATTGCTATGGGTCCAGCCCAAGATAAGTCCTACATAAAGTCCACATGAATTAGAACTCTATCTAGAAGAGGATTTGGATGATCTATTTGAAAAAGGAATATATTTGGAGAATATGAAAAACCTATTTTTTGTTTTTATGATAAACAGTAACCTAATGCTACAATAATCCGAGAAGAGAGAGAGAGAGAGAGAGAGAGAGAGAGAGAGAGAGAGAGAGAGAGAGAGAGAGAGATTCAGATTCCGGATCGCTCGGTTGTTCGATTGCAGTGATTCAAAAGCCGTTATTTTCAGAACGACGATGCCATCGAGGGTATGGTGTTGGTTTCTCCTCGAGAGTTGGAGATTTTTGGTGAGATAAGTTTTAGGGTTTTGGTGCCCTAGAGGTACATTGTATTTTCTCTTATGATTTAATCCTCAAGTTCAGGTGTAACTTGGAGGGAATATACTCTTGATTCATAGTAGAATATTTCTCTCTGGATTGCCCTATGGACATAGGCATAATTTACCGAACCACATAAAATCTTGGTGTTTGCTTGTTTGTGGTATTTTTATTGGTGCCGTTATTCATTTAGTGTTTAATTCCACAGGTTAATCTCCTTAAAATTCCCAACATATACTTGCTATCTAATCTACTTCTTCGCTTGAATATTTTGCTCCTATTCTTGAAGAGTTTGATTACTTTGATCTTTCTATTCCCCTTCGAAAAAGTAAACGATCTTGTACCAAGAAAAATTCTATTGCAAACTTTATTTCCCTTTGTCATTTATCACCACATTATGCTGCTTGTCTCATCATTATCCTTGTAGGCATCGAAAATTGCCTATAGGTCTCCACGAACAGCTCAGCGTTAAGAAATGACGATGAACATCACCATCTGGTTCACAGAAGCTTGATTGATGTCGGTGAACGCTTGAAGTAAACCGACGAACTACGTGAAACAGCGGAACTTCGGAATGATGAAGATATGAACCGATTGGGAACCTCGTATTGTTCACAAACGGTGAAATACCCTTCATGTATCATTTATTCTACAGATGATCCAACCATTGGAGTTGATAGAACTCCTTGTCGGCTTTCCAACGCACTTCGAACCACTCAAATCCGAGTTCGGACGAGGAAGTTACGGCGGAAACGAACAAACATACAAAAAAAAACGGCGTCTCAACACTTCGAGGTGTCTCGGCCAAGCGAGACACCCCAAGGTGTCTCGGCCAAGGCCGAGACACCCAAGGGTGTCTCGGCCCAAACTGAGACACCCTAGGGTGTCTCGGATCAAGGGGAGACACCCTGGGGTGTCTCCAACGTAGATTTGGGCCTTTAGATGGTTTTAACCGCTCCAAACTCCCCCGGGCCTATAAATACAAGCCTCAGGCCCTCATTTTTCAAGATCTGGAATTTTAGAGATTAGACGAAGCCCTGCCGGATTGAAGACTGAAGGTGCACGAATTTCAGAGAGGAGGAGGAGAGATCGGATCGAGTTCTTCAACGTAAAAGAGAGAGAGATTCGTCAGATCTACAGTTTCCCGGATCCGTTCCTTAGGATTATCCCGTTGTGGTAATCTTAAGAAGAGTGATTATCTCGCTTCGCCGAGATAAGAGCTACGGTTTCTCGATCCCTTCGCGGATAGACGAAGCTCTGCCCAATTTTTCAACAATCAGATCTGATCGACGGTGGTCCACGGATAAACCCCGGCACAGGCAAAGACACCCACGCAAAGCAGAAGACCGATAAATGATCTCTGCGTTTGTTTGATAAAGTTGTAAACTTTTTATTTTCATTGTGTAAGGAGATCTTATAAAAAGATCAACTTTTTATTTCATTCGAGTTTATTGTAACGACCAAAGTTGTAATAGATTCGATAACAATGAAAACATCAACTTTCACCGCAAACAATCCTCTGTATCTACACCTAAATCCTTTTGTGAAGGTCTTTTAGATCTAGGGTGGAAAAGTGCAATGGATGAAGAAATTGCTGCATTGCATTCTATTGAAACTTGGGAACTTACTACTCTACCACCACGAAAAGTTTGTTGATGGGTGTATGCAGTAACATTTCTTTCAACAGGTTAGGTGGGGCCAATAAAGGCTTGCCTAGATGCTAAAGGGTATATTCAAACCTTTGGCACAGATTACTTGAGACATTTTCTCCAATTCCTCGCTTGCATGCAGTGCATATTTTATTATCTATTGGAGTTGTGAAAAACTAGCCACTTTTTTAGCTAGATATCAAGAATGCCTTCTTGCATTGTGATTTGTAAGAAGAGATGTATATGATACAACCACCAAGATATGAAGTTTAGTGGGCCTAAGAAGGTTTGTCGCCTTAAAAAAAGTCATCTATGGTTTGAAGCAGTCTCCTCGCGTGGTTTGATAACTTTAGTATGGTGGTTAGGAATTATGGCTTGAAGCGTACTGCATCCAATCATTCTATTTTTGTGTGGCATTCTAGCACTAATACTATTGTCCTTGTTGTATACATGGATGATATCATTATATCAGGAGATGATCATCAAAACATTCAAGATTTGAAGTTATATCCTAGTTCTCACTTTCATAAAGATTTGGGAGTTTTACGGTACTTTTTTAGGATAGAGATTGCTTGTTCCTCTAAGGGGTTAGCTCTATCTCAAAGGAAGTACCTTCTCAATCTTCTTGATGACATTGACATGCTTAATTCCAAGCCAGTTTGTACATCTATGGACTCAAATCGGATTTGATCAGAATTTGGGGAAGCTCTCTCTCTAATCCTACTAGTTACAAGAAATTGCTTCGCAAACTTTTCTATTTGACAATTACATATTCTGATATCACTTATACTGTTAGAGTTCTCAGTCTTTATATGCAGAATCCACATCAGTTATATTGGTCTGTATCTTGCTCGGTACTATGATACCTAAAAGGAGCACCAGGAAAAGGATTTTTTATCGTACTTTCAATAATTTGGATATTGTAGGCTATTCTGATGCTGACCGGGGAAGAGATCCTCTTGATTGACATTCAATTAGTGGTTATTGCACTTTTGTTAGAGGCAATTTGATCACTTGGCATAGCAAGAAACAAATAGTTGTGGCCATTTCCAATGCCGAAGCTGAGTACAGATCTATGGCTCATGCCACATGCGAGATGACTTGAATTAGCTCACTATTGTATGAGATAGGCATTGTTTTCTCAAAGCCTATGACACTCTACTGTGACAATCAAGCATGTATCTACATTCTAAGCAGTCCAGTGTTTCATAAGCGAACATGGCATATTGAAGTGCATTGTCATTTTATCCGTGATGTGGTGTTATCTAAGAAGATTGTTGCTCCACATGTTCGATCGACTGATTAGATTGCTGACATACTTACAAAAGACTTGCCACGACCATTGTTTGATGCACTTTGCAACAAGCTGGGCATGATTGACATCTTTGCGCCAGCTTAAGCGGGAGTATTAGAGTAGAGAGTACTTTTAGTGTCTATTTTCTTTATTAAGTGTTTTTAGTCTCACATCGGATACACTTGTAATCTTGAACTATTTATCTATCTATATACTAAAGAGGACTAATCCACAATGGGATCAAGTCATTTTTCCCACAATAACAAATATTTCATTGACCCTCTCCACTGAGAAAGATTTTATAGGACTACACGTTGAGTTTTCCTTGTACGCAAGCATATTGATTTAGGTCAGTATAACGAAGCATATTGATAAGAGGGCCGACGCCATACTATTCAACCGCATGAGACACAAATAATCTAGCCGTAAAACAATCATGCCATAAAATTTGTTACTAACTTTATCAATATTCTCTAGTATAAAAACATTATTTTTGCTAAGTGCTTCTTCCTGTCATAAAAAATATGTAAAATCACAATCAAATTGATTAAAGATCCATCCTTCGACGCATGGTGCAAAATTAGGCTCTACGCATTAAATAAATTTAGGCATGTTGATAAGGAAAATGTGTTCTTTATCACATTAATTACAGGTTACAATGAAGGAGGTGGTGGATTGACAGGGACTCCACCTAGTTTCAAAGAAGGGGTAAAATCCAGATGAAATTAGAATAACTAAAAACATATAATCAGTCATTATGCTCATGGTCAAAAGCTTGTGCATATAATGGAAAGGAATGGTCACACGATGCAGGAAAATGAACTTGATAAGATTCAACAAGCTATTGGAAGCGGCATATGAGACTCCATAGAAGGCAAAGGAATGCCTGAATGTAAAACTATTATGGGATGAAGAGTGTAACTGAAGCACTGATCCCTTTTCTTGAACAAGCAAAATCACCGAGAATAGTTACTCTTTCCTTTGTCTTTGGATAGCTAAGAGTAAGTCTACATAAGTTTTAGAGTAGATTTCACAAGAGACGCCTTAAGTTTGGTTCTTTTTGAGATAAGCCCCCTTAACCACTTTAGTTCCCCCAAAAAGCCCCTTAACTTTGAGGCGTTACGCACATAACCCCCCTAAATCAACCAAAACCCATTAAAAATGGTTCACTTTAGCCCTCTAAAGTAACACATCAAGTCTTCAAATATCACCTTGAATCCCTTCGCCTTCAAAGCTCCAACAAAAATAAGATTCTTCTTCAGTTGAGGAACAAATCTCACCTCTTTTAATTCACGGACTACTCCATCGTGCATTCAAATCCTCATGTACTTATCCCACAAATGCCACATGATTGATCATTTCCCATGATAACAACACCCCCATCGAGTCTCTCAAATGATACAAACCAATCTCGTTTGGAAGTCACATGATAAGTAGTGCCAGAATCAAGCATCCAATCTGATGCATCCACATGGTTCACCTCCGGAGTAATCAATAGAGAAAACTCGAATCATCAGAATTATCACCTTTTGCAACATTCACCTTATTGGCCTTCGGGCCATTCTTCTTGCTATTCTCCTTCTCCTTGAGCTTCGGGTAGTCTCTCTTTCAATATCCCTTTTCCTTGCAGAATGCACACTGGTTCTTAGCTAACTGGTGATGGCCTCTAGACTTCGACCTGTTCCTATTACCGCCTCTCGGATATGGACTTCTACCTCTCGTCGACAAGGCCTTTCCTGAAGTACTAACGCGGGAAGTCTCTTTGTCATTCCTCCTCAAATCATAGTTTGTCAAAGCATTATTAACTTCACTATATGTGATAGAAGATCTCCCGTTCAATAAGGTAAGCACGGATGTATCATACTCCTCATCCGATAAGGAGCACAAAAGAATAATAGCCTTGTACTCATCCGTGATCTTCTCATCCATGTTCTCCAAGTCCGACAACAACTTCGTATAATTGTTCACATGAACTGCAAGCGAGGTGCTCCTAGACATCTGAAATCTGAATAATCTTCACAGCAAGTACAAACGGCTCTCAACACTCTTCGTAAGATACTTATTATTGAGAATCTTCCATATCTTTATTGCAGACGTCACCCTAATCACATCATACTTCAGTTCTTGTTCCAAACAAGACCTCATCACCCCACAAGCGTTCCTATTTATCTTGTCCTATATCGCCTCCTCGTATTTTAGTGGCCTCTTATAGACCATGATGGTCTCTTCTAAATTTTGAGCATTGAGAGCGTCCTGTACGTCGCTCATCCACAAACTAAAATTGATCTTGCCGTCATATTTAACCATATTAATCTTGGTGTTTTGAAAACTAACTTGAACTGTACCCGTCATTGTCTTGCTGCTTTCACCGACTTCTTCTTCCATGCTTACAAACTCCAAATTGTAAAGAAAGATTCAAACTTTGATAGAAATTGAGAAATTATCCAACTGAACTCTAGATAGGATTCCAACATGATCTCCTAACCATACTGTCATACCCCGCTTCCTAAAATACAGGGGAATCGGAACGTGAACAAGCCCGCGATGTATTAGATTAAAGAGAATAAATAAAATTAAACATTTCTCCTCAACCTAATACGCTAAGCGTCAAGAAATAAATACAAAGGTACAGATCCCCGATCACAGTAGCAAGAATATAATGAACAACTCAGAATAAAAGAGACATATCACGAATAGAATATCATCCCAGACACAAAGTTTGGGTCAAACATGCCCTTATTACAAAATAGTCCAACTAAAATAAGAAAATACATAGTCCGACAAAATAAGAAGGAAGTACTGCAAAAATAACTAAGTCTCTTGAAAGACTAAAGGATAAGGTACTACATAAGTAATCTAGTGTCCATCAGTGATTACGTAAAAAAAAAGGCTAAGCTTCCGTCTGTTCTTCTGTTCCACCTGGAAGACACTCCGGCTGGGCATACTCCTGCTCTAATGCATCATCATACTGGACCTGTCCATCCTCTAAATCTGACGTATACCAGAAAAAATAGGTGTACGTCAGCGTGTATGGCATACGGCAAGATCCCACAAGGAAAGTAGAAACGATCGAACGACCAATGCAAGAACAGTAATAATAATAATAGTAATAATCTAAATGAAATCCACCATTAGAATATAATAATCAGAAGAATCCAAAATAGATCGGGTAACGAGGTCATGCAACTAACGATCAGACTAATCATCCAAGTAACAAAGTCATACAACTAGATGGAATTAATACTTAAAAAAATCTACAACTCGAGACGTAGTACGTCGAGCGAAATAATCCAAACAAGGAAACCCTCATGTATATACCATATATCTTGAATTGTAAATAATTAAATATTAATCTCGATCTATGTACGAAGAGAAACACAACTGGCCTACATGTCACAAGAAATCATACCTAGCTAAGAAACAAGGTCATGTAATTAGCCATTCTATAGCAGGTCACTGGTCACATCTCACACAGAGTTAACGCTCTTATCATCGGATACCGACTGTTCACAAATCCCCTACGTGCATCCAATCCCACTACATATGCGGCTAGAGGACTACACGTAAACCGTTTTCTGCCTGGTCCGAACTCAAGCAAAACTCAGGTGACGAAATGATTTCACTGACTAAAGTGATGTACACACTTCACTTTAGCCCTACAAACCAACACCGGTGGCGACATAAACCACGAGAGCGAGCCTGGAAGATACATCAACAGTCTTATCCGATCACATGAACATTAACTTCCCTATCCCAACTCTTCTCGTTTTTCTAAATCATAACACATGTCTCTAGGTCACACAAGGCTACTACGGTCATGACTACTAACGGTTCTCAAACACAACCAGAAATAACGAATACGAATGATCATGTACGATAATATCAAGGCATATCACATAATTAAAAGAATGATTCATTACAATATATATATAATATGAAATAAAGATAATGTAAGAATCCTAAAATCAAGTTCGACGATCGATAGGTCAATGCAGAAAATAAGGAAAACGACTCATATCGATCGAAAAGGAGATATACACGCTAAACGAGGAAGCGATCCAAGAAAATGAAATATAGAAAATAATCACAAGTACAATGACGTTACAAAAGAGGAATCCTACAATGTCAACAGAGAAGAAAACTCAAGTTTAGTTCAATTGAAGGTAGGTCGACGCAGGAAACGAGAAAGATACTTCGGGTCTAATTTTAAATAACGGAGCAATAGAATGAAGAAAGAGACCAAATGAATCATCCTAGCTATAGAGGAGGTCAAATCGGGGTTGTTAATAAATCAGGACGTTAATCCCCCCTCCCTATTTTAGTGAAAACGACAAAATTGCCTACAAGGATATAGTTGGTTCATCTCCACAATTTGGAGAAAAATCAAGGCGTATAGCCGACACATGAATGAAACAAATACATAGGCACGAAGGCCATCCCCCACAATGATACACAACCACAAATGAGTCAACGATGAATGAAACAAATACATAGGCACGAAGGCCATCCCCCACAATGATACACAACCACAAATGAGTCAACGATTACAATACAAGGCCATCAATAATATACGCCATCCCCCACAATGATACACAACCACAAATGAGTCAACGATTACAATACAAGGCCATCAATAATATACGCGGCCGACGATTATTTTTACAAAGCCGCAAATAATAATATATTTACCAGTAGCGAATTTACAAAGCAAACCTGCACGAGATTCTAAGCTAGTGCATAGGCGAGTACAATAAAGATATGATATCAGTCAATTGCACGAATCAAATGAGTAATCATATGACAAAATATAATTACGAGTATCAATATGACATGAGCATGACTATACAAGCTAACGATGAATCAAAAATGCATATATAACATGAGTGAGTATAAATAAGAGTGTCAACATGTCGATCGCAAAGTACATGAAATGTCATTTCTACAACTATCAATTACACAGTCATAAACTATTAATTCAAAAATGATTATTTTCCAAAATAAACTGTTTTCCAAAATAAATTCTTTTAATTCATAATAATTATTCTAAAAATAATTCTTTTACCGAAATAATTTCTTTTCTTTACAGAAAATTATTTGATATTATTTATTAACAAAACTACACAGATAATCACCAAATTCACACTATGACATAATATATAGTATTACATCCTAATTATACACATAATTAATTCACAGAAAATCTACAAATTGTAAAGACGAGTCAAAGTGAAACATGATCTTGCAAGCAACTAATTAATTCACAGCGAGTCTAAGAATTGAATAACAAGTCAAGGAGTATCGGGATCTTGCCTCGGGTTATTGTCGGATGATTCAATGTTATCGTACGAGGCTACGTGTCTACAGACAAGGCGGCGATGTCGTTGTTTGCTGTTCACTGTTTCGGTGACGTGCGTAGCGGTTCGAGGCAGCGACGAGGAGAGGTGGAGGTGATGGAGGAGCTGCAGCGGTGTAGGAGAGCGACGATAAGGATTCGACTGCACGGCGTTGTCTGACGGCTGGAGCTGAGCGGGCCAGGTGGTGGACGAGGGGCTGGTTTGGCAAGCAGCAGGAGGGGGGATATCTGGTCGGTAGGATGGTGGTCTGCGGCTGCAGGTGGGCGAGGCGGTGGCTGCAGCAGCGGAGGTAGTCTGGCGCTTGGCGGTTGGCTGGACCGGAGGCGAGCTCGGGGCTGAGGAGGCGGCGAAGGCTGGCTGCGGGGGAGGCGTGAGAGGGGAAGGAGCTTGGGAGCTCGTTGAAGTGATCCAGAGCTAGCCGCGGGGTCATGGAGGTGGCGTGGCGGTGTGAGGCAGGGAGCGCTGGAGGTGGCGACGAAGGTCGGAGCTCGGCGGCAGCATCGCGCGAGTGTGTTCGATGGAGGGGGTGGCTCGTTGCGTCGGGTTCTGATTGTCAGTCTGGTCAGTCGAAAAGGGAGATAGGTTGATGATGATGAAGAGAGGGGGAAAAGAGAGACTGAGATGGAGATGAAGAGAGAGAATGAGAGAGAGTGAGCTAATGAGAGAGTCACATGGTGGGATTAAGAGGAGAGAGAGAGGAATCTTAGGGGGAAACACGAGGAGGGAATTGCGGGAAATGAGGAGGAAATTAAGGAGTGGGGGTAAGGGAGAGAGTGTGTGTGTGAGGAAATAATAGAGGAGAGAGAGTGTGAGAGAGATATTGATTGGAGAGAGAGAGTAGCTGATACAAGGGAACCAGAGCAAAAGCCAGATAAAAGATTGACTGTCGTGCTGATCACCTGATAGCTATAAATAGAGATAGGGGATAATGGTGCAAGCTAAAAATTAATACATATAATTAATAATAATAATAATAATAACAATAACAATATAAATAATCAATATTAATTTTAAAAAGTTTTCACCGTAACAATTTAATTTATAATTAGCAAAATCATTAAATAAATACAAAATTGGATTTTTAAATCATAGAAAATTCTAGAAAATTAGAGAAAATACAAATACTCTTTTAAAAAATAACATTTTATATTTAAATACCAGGAAAATTATTTAAACTGGTATTAGAAATTTACGATCATTACACATACAAGGAAAGTGAGATCTCCAACGACAACTCCATAACGCTATCTCCACCGAAGCCTAAAACTCCAAGAACCAAACTTCAAATAATGAATCTTCCTCCACCTAATATAAAACCCTAGATCTAAAATCTGTGCTCTGATACCAATTGTTGCGCGCCATACGGAAGCATGCTCGACAACCAAACGAGTCGGTGAGCGATGAAAAAAGAGAACCAAACCAAATTACGAGTGCAATTCACCAAAATACGACACAAATCCAACCAAACACAGACATTTATGTGCTTCGACAATTGTTTCCGTCCATGGAGAGAGGATGGGGAGATTTTACTATACGGAGAAGAAATACAACAGGTTACAACTCATAAAATTACTCAAATATAACACTAACCAAAGCTCTCAACTCCCTTACAATATCTCCCTCTCAAAGTGCTCAAAACAATGCTAATTCTCTCCTTAAGAAACCCTAAAAAAACATGTTTTTATTTATAACAAAATACAATCCCAAACATGATGGGAATCTGAAAACGAGTCTGTCACACCCGGGTGTGGCACGCACCACACCTTTAAAAATAGGGCATATTCTACTACACCTGGGTGTGACAGACACCACACCCCTGACAACAGGGGCAAATTCTGCCACACCTGAGTATGACAAACACCACACCCCAGCCGAATCTTATTCTTAAGCCTGTAGACAGCTTCACTTGATTTTACTCTATAGTATATTAACCATCATACCTAAACGTACAAGCTGTTTACCTTCAGGCTATCCCTGGTGAGAGCATAAGAAAAGCAATGGGCGGCATCGATGAGAAAACAAATGACAGCTTGGATGAAATGCTGCAATCCTATCTCAAATATTTGAAGGAAAAGTTAACGATGGCTGGCCGGCAAAACCAGCTTGTTACACACTGTCCAAAAGCGGCTAGGAATACATACAACAGGCTTCTAGCCAAAAGGTACCCCAGAGCCTGCATTAACTGGTATGATCCTGGTTTTGTGAAGACATATATAAGCAATAATATGTTGATTTATGAGAGTGGCTCTAATACCACTCGTTGAGTTGAGAAGGGTTGTGAACACTAAGAAATATTTTCTTATTATTTTTTTAGTGTGCCAACACTCAATACTCTCTCTACTACAAACTGATGCACTTTTTCACGTACACTCGTTATTTGTTTTTCTCTTTATTTTTCTCTTGCTTCTGGGATGAGCTATTAGGATAATGTCATAGGTGTACACTGTAGAAGTTAGGTCGCTACACTAACAATTGGTGACATAGTTGGTTGTTATTGATTTTGTGGAGAAGAACTTGGAAAAAGAAGATTTTTAGTCATAAGTCGACTCATGCACATGCATAAGTCGACTTATGGTAAGTCGACTTATGTTTGTATAAGTCGACTCATGCACATGCATAAGTCGACTTATGGTAAGTCGACTTATGTTTGTGTCGTAAGTCGACTTACGATCTGCTGTGGATTGTTGATTTTGGGCTCTGGCAAGTCGACTTATCAGACCTGTTAAGTCGACTTATGAACTCTTCTCCAGTTGTTTTTTTTTGTTCTGCCAAGTCGACTTATGCAGACTGATAAGTCGACTTACGATGGGTTTTTTGGAAAGTTCAGGTTCCTATTTGTAGTCTGTTTGGGTTTCTGTTTTGGTATAAATACCAATACGATTTGAGGGTTTTGTAGGAGCGTTTTGGGGGATTTTGAGCACAAAAAGAGAGATCTTTCTGAGCTATTTGTTAGGGTTATTGGTTGAGAGATTGAGAGATTTGTTGGTGAGATTAGTTGGTTCGTTTGAGCGATTTGTAATCTCAATTTGTACTCTCCTTCTCTATTAGTGGAAACCCTCCCCCTTCTTGCCCCGTGGACGTAGGCAATTGCCGAACCACGTTAAAATTGGTGTTTGGGTTTGTGCATTGATATTTGGTTGTTTTTGGCCTTCTTTGATCGGTGTTTGTTTTGGTTCCTCAGCGCCGCCGTCTTTGCACAACAAGTGGTATCAGAGCTCGGGCTACGCTTGGGCTATTTGGAGGAGTAGATCGCTTTGGAAGTTCGTCAAGGGCTTCGTTTGGTGATAAAGGTGGGGTCTTTTTGGTAAAAATCTCATCTTTTTCAGTTTTGGATCTATTTCTCGTTTGTTTCCTCTCGTCTTTTTCAGTTTGGATCTATTTCTCGTTTGTTTCCGCATTGGTTTGGTGGTGTTTTGAGGATTATGGCCGAGAAAGAAGGAGTTGTGGGTAGTACTTCCGGTGTGAAGACCGTCCAAAGCTTGAATATCCACTCGATGAAGATTAACGTGGAAAAATTCAATGGCACAAACAATTTTGGACTTTGGCGATGCGAAGTCATGGATGCGCTCAACGCGCAAAATTTGGAAGATACGTTGGAGTTGGACGGGAAACCGGACAATATTGATGAGAAGGTTTGGAAAAAGATGAATCGAACGGCGTGTGGTGTGATTAGGTCTTGTCTCACTCAAGATCTAAAGTATGATGTGATCAATGAGACTTCTGCAAAGAAGATTTGGGAGATCCTTGAGAGCAAGTATTTGACCAAGAGTGTGGAGAATCGCTTGTATTTAAAGAGGAGGCTTTACCGCTTCCAGTTGAAGAAAGGAACCTCCATTGGTGATCACATGAACCACTATACGAAGCTTCTTGCGGATTTGACGAATGTAGATGTGGTGATTGAAGATGAGGACAAGGCGTTGTTGTTGTTGAGTTCCTTGCCCGACGAGGAATATGAGACCTTCGTTCTTACTCTTATTAATGAGAAGGCATCTCTTTCGTATAGTGAGGTCACCGCTGCACTTGTGAATTATCAGCTTCAAAAGAAGGATAAGGAGACTTCGATTGAGTCGGTAGCGGGGGCGTTGGTCGTAAGAGCAAAGGGTCCAAACCGTAGTGGGAGGTCGCAGTCTAGAGGGGTACATCTTGGAGTTCGTAAGAATCAGTGTGCCTTTTGCAAAGAGGATGGACATTGGAAAGCCGAATGCCCAAAGTTAGTTGATCGAGCCTGGAAGAATAAGGGAAAAGCTATTCAAGCTTCAGAGGCGAATGTTGTCAAGGCTGATTCAGATTCGGATTCTTCGGGCTACTCATTATCTGCACTGCCGTCAGTTTGTGTTGTCTACTCTACAGAGTGGATGTTGGATTCGGGGGCTACATACCACATTTGCCCTAGGAGGGATTGGTTCTCCAGCTTTCAGGAGTTGGAAAGAGGGGATTTCATGCTCATGGGGAATGATCACAAATGCTCTATTGGTGGTATCGGTACCGTTCGGATCAGGATGAGTGACAGGGTGATTCAGGAGTTGGTTGGAGTGAGGTTCGTTCCTCAGTTGAAGAAGAACATCATTTCACTTGGAGCTTTGGAGGCAACAGGTTATAGGGTGACCTTGACGGATGCACGCTTGAAGGTTACATTTGGGTCCATGATTGTGATGAAGGGCGTCAGAAAGAGCAATTTGTACTATTTGCTTGGGAGCACGGTGATTGATAAGGAGATGACGACTTCATCAGATTCAGCTAGACTGTGGCATTGTTTGGTGCTGGGGTATATGATTGGTAATGCCGTGTATTGGTTGTTAAGGAGTGCTATGACCTGCAGATTGAAGTCCTGTGAGCATATTGGGATGAGCAAGACCGAGGTGGAGTTTGGCACTCCTATCCATCGAGCGAGGGGTCTTTTAGGAGGTGTTCAGTCAGGCATTTGGGGGCCTTCCAAGGGTTTCCGCAGTTGATGATTGTTCTAGGCATTATTGGGTCGCGACCAGTTCCCGTTGGTGTAAAGTCCTAGAAGTCAACAATAATTGGAAGAAGTGTATTGGTAGAAAGATAACTCGTTGTTCTAGCTTTGGTAGGGTTCCTTTCTTGCGTTTGTACCAAGCTCACGGCAATAGGAGACACTTCATTGGTGTGGAGACCTTGGGGCGACAAGATGAGATGACAGTTTCGATGGGTCGTTTCTTTATGGAGGAGGATCGGCATTGGTTGTCGAGCATTGGTTCTGGAGCTTCGACATATTTGGGTCATCTTAGTCACAGGTCGCCGACTGCTGCATTAGGAGTTATTGGATCTGGTGGAGCTGCTTCAGATTTTGGGTTCGCGTCGGATATTTGGATACCCAGTATTTGGTCACATTGAGGATGTGAGATTTGATCCGATTGCGCGTTTGGGGTTCGGAGGCTCAGTTGATTATCGTTTGGGAGCTTCTGATTTTGTTCTGAGCAAGTATGTCACTTTTGACTCTCGGCAGGTGGAGAGTGTTGATCAGGTCATTTGGATATCGCAGCAGGTGGAGAGTGATGCTACTCCACGTTGGGTAGAGATTACTCCACGTACTCCAGATCATACTGCGTCATTTGGGATTCCAGCTGAGGTGACACAGGTTGGGGATCATTTGATTTCGGATGCAGATGATGGATTGGTTTTGGATTCGGTTGCAGCTGGTGGACATGATTTGGATACGGCCATTGGTTCACCTCATATGGAGGTGTTTGATTTGTATCAGTTTGGGGCCGCTATCAGTTGCAGATCCATCGGCGATATTGGGGAAGAGTTGCATACTTTTCTATTTGTTTGATGGCCTTTGGAGGCCGTTTGGGTGAACTACGAGAAGGCTTGATTCCTTGGAGAGGATACGTAGGCAGTCAGTTTTCTGATGCAGCCGATTTGGTGAGCGACATCGACATTTGGGGTGAGTGTTCGCACTTCCATTTGGGTCTCAACATGTGAGGCATTTGTTTGGTTGGTGTCGGCTCAGTTTTGAAAAAACTTCGCCGAGGTGGAGAATTGTGGAGAAGAACTTGGAAAAAGCAGATTTTTAGTCATAAGTCGACTCATGCACAGGCATAAGTCGACTTATGGTAAGTCGACTTATGTTTGTGTCGTAAGTCGACTTACGATCTGATGTGGATTATTGATTTTGGGCTCTGGCAAGTCGACTTATCAGACCTGTTAAGTCGACTTATGAACTCTTCTCCAGTTGTTGTTTTTTGCTCTGCCAAGTCGACTTATGCAGACTGATAAGTCGACTTACGACGGGTTTTTTGGAAAGTTCAGGTTCCTATTTGCAGTCTGTTTGGGTTTCTGTTTTGGTATAAATACCAATACGATTTGAGGGTTTTGTAGGAGCATATTTGGGGATTTTGGAGCACAGAAAAGAGAGATCTTTCTGAGCTATTGGTTAGGGTTATTGGTTGAGAGGTTGAGAGATTTGTTGGTGAGATAAGTTGGTTCGTTTGAGCGATTTGTAATCTCAATTTGTACTCTCATTCTCTATTAGTGGAAACCCTCCCCCTTCTTGTCCCGTGGACGTAGGCAATTGCCGAACCACGTTAAAATTGATGTTTGGGTTTGTGCATTGATATTTGGTTATTTTTGGCCTTCTTTGATCGGCGTTTGTTTTGGTTCCTCGGCGCCGCCGTCTGTTCACAACAGATTTACTGTAGAAATGGTGGCTGCGTGGGTAGGGGTAGGTAGCTTGGTGGTGATTTTCACATAATATGGGGACATTAACTGCAGAAGAAGGGGCTCAAGGGGCCGTCATGTTAGCCTTATTTCCTGATGGTGGGCTGTCTGGCCTTTTGTATGAGCAAACTGAGGCCATTCCCTTAGAGTAATAATAAGCAGTAGTTTACACCTATTTGGAGGGAATACAATTATGTTGTTCATCTTGCTGAGCTGGCCCGTACACTTTTCCTTCTATATGTATGTGTTCTATAAACTATAAAGAACAAAAACTTACTGTGATGTATTTTTATGGCTCGTGATTTGTTAATGAATAAGAGAATGTTCCTTGTGCCTAGCCTTTAAATATGTTAATCGATTGGAATATGTTCAAATATGATGCACATAATTGTTTGGTGTCAAAGATGAGAAGCATAGTGGGTGACAAAATGGAGTTGGTAGTCTATTGACTCGTAACCATAAAATGATGTGAGGCAATTAGTTTCTCAACATAATCATCTCGAACGCAATTTGGAGATAACCTTAGGATCAGAAGCATATAATCTGATCAGCTTCTTTATTGTTCTCCCTTTGACAATTAACAAATGCACCATTCCAAGGAGTTGGTTAAAGTCAGCCAACCAACACTGTAGCCGCGACCCACACTTTTAGCAACACTACAACGGCCTAATACTTGCAACAATATAAAAGCTATAAGGAACCCTCCAAAGCATTCAGTGTATTCCATCACAGTAGCAAGAGAAAAATAAAGAGAGAGATAAAAGAAAAAATAAACAGTGAATGTTTGTAAAAGAGTGTAGTAGTTTGTTGTAGAGAGTGTGTTTATGCTAGAGAGTATTTAGTAATTTGTTGACATATGAGTAATATGTAGGGACTTATTTGTAAGTTGTATTTTGTAGGGGCCTATATAAGCCCAAGATATTTCATAATAAGAATTAGGGTTTTCTCCCACCCCCTTTTTTGCTGCACCATGTCGAACCTCGAGTTTGGCATGGATTCCCTCGACTCAGTCCTCGAACTGATGACATGAAGAGTATATATCTCACGGCGATGAGATATATCACTATTTTTTGATTCTTGTTTCCTCTGAGAAATGAGAATTTGTCTGAGATCTTACTCTTGTTGTGCAACAGAGGTGCTGTCGAAATTTTCACTGCACACAACAAGGGTCGGAAGAGAAGGTGACCAGGTGTTGGGTCTGAAGCTTGATCAATGGAGGAGATTATCAAGAAGTTGAACCCCGTGGAGGTGTCAACTTTGATGAAGCTGATGAAGTTGTCGGCTGGTGAGAGTGCGACAAAACCATCTAAGAAGTTGGAGCTTCCTACCATAGATCTGAAGCTTGATGGACCGGGTACTTACCTGAGCTGGTCACGACGGGTGAGATACACCCTTGCAGGGAGGAACCTGGAGGGTTATCTGACGGGAGAGGTGACAGAGCCGGATGAGGACTCGGAAGGAAGAGATGAGTGGAAGTCCACTCATATGTTGGTGTATATCTGGCTCCTCAACTCATTGGTCTAGTCGATCGCCGCCATTGTTGATGGCATTGAGAAGGTGAAGGACGTCTGGGAAAAGTTGAGGAGGACCTATGATGGAGTGGGGAATAACCTGAGGGTGTTCCAGATTAAGGAAGAGATCGACGCTACAGTACAGGGAGAGCGAACTGTACAGGAGTATGCCACAGAGCTGGAGCGTCTGTGGCTAGATTATGATCACTTCTCACCTCGGGCGAACTGTAAGGACCCGGGATGTAAAGAGCGGGAGGCCTTCCTACAGGAGAGGACTATGGTATTTCTCAAGGGATTGACATCAGAGTTCGCTCAGCGAATTGCATTGCTGCTCGCTCATCCGAAGATTCCCACGCTTGAGGAGGCTGTCTCTGCTATGATCCAGGAGGAGACTCGTATTAGGCTGCATGCGGGGACAGGTAGACTTCCTGTGGTGAAGTCAGCACTAGCAGCCTCTAGCAACACTGGATCTAGGGGAGAGACTCGACAGTGCTACAACTGCGGTGCGGTGGGTCATCTAAGGCATGCTTGCACCAAGCCACCCAAGGAAGGAGATTCGGGTGGACATGGACAGTTCGGAGGTCGTGGTCGTGGCCGTGGAGGTCGACGAGGTGGAAGAGGAGCAGGGAACCGGGCGAATCTGATGGTAGCAGAGGAAGAAGAAGCTGAGGTGGTCTTTACTGAGGAGGATCATGCTCTCCTGGTGATACTCAGGAGGAAGCAGCAAGTAGCAGGGGATTGAGACTTGAGGAGTGGGACTGAGGAGGCATCCACTTTGTTCTTCGCTAGAGGCAACACTGCTACCTATGCTCATCCGACCAAAGGTACTGATGACATACATGCTCTTGCTTCTATGTCTCTCGACAGATCATCAGAATGGATAGTCGACTCCGGTGCGTCTCGACATGTGACAGGTAATGCTAGTGAGTTCTCATCATATACTCACTTAGCATCGCCTGATAGTATTCAAACAGCTGATGCTATATTTTATCCGGTGGTTGGTAAGGGTACAGTCGATTGTACTGGTTCTGTAACTTTGTTCAATGTTTTGCATGCTCCTTCCTTTCCAGTCAATCTTTTGTCCATTAGTTCTATCATCCTCCAACTAAAATGCATTGTTTCTTTTGATATTCCCAAGGTGATTTTCCAGAAGAAGGGGACAGGGCGGAGACTTAGGACTGGCACATGGCGTAGAGGATTGTGGTATCTGGATCGTGAAGGGCTGGATTCAGCATTGGTGTCAGTCGTAGAGGAAGCAGGAGTAGGATCTAAAATGAGTGCTGAGAGTGAGTTAATGCTTCATCACCAGCGTTTGGGACACTCATCCTTTATTATTTTAGGTAGATTGTATCCTTCTTTATTTGAGAAAGCAAATAAACAGAAACTTGTGTGTGATGCATGTGAGTTTGGAAAGCTTACTAGAAGCTCTTATGTTAGTTCTGGTCATAGAAGTTCTCATGCATTTGACTTGGTACATTCAGATGTTTGGGGGCATTGTTCCACAAGTTCTATGAATGGATACAAGTATTTTGTTACATTTATTGATTGTTTCTCTCGTGTTACTTGGTTTTACCTGATGAAGAATAAGAGTGAAGTGTTTGGGTGCTTCCAAAACTTTCATAGGAATGTTCAGACTCAATACGAAGCAGTGGTGAAGGTATTGAGGTAGGATAATGGGACAGAGTATACCAACAGAGCGTTTGAAGAATATTTGTCAGCTCAGGGAATACATCACCAGACAACCTGTCCATACACACCAGCTCAGAATGGGGTAGCGGAAAGGAAGAACAGACATCTTTTAGAGGTTGCTAGAAGCATGATGATCTCTATGAATATCCCAGAAACATTGTGGGGGCAAGCAATATTGACCGCAGCAGCGCTGATCAATAGAATGCCCTCGAGAGTACTGGATTGGAAGTCTCCGTGTGAGACATTGAAGGGAGATAATGGTGGGATTCTTCCACTTAAAGTGTTTGGCTGTGTGTGCTTTGTGAAGGACAACAGGCCATCCGTCGGGAAGCTTGCCCCTAGAGCTGTGAAGTGCGTCTTTGTGGGATATTCTGCTATCAGAAGGGATATGTTTGCTGGAGCCCGGTGGAGAAAAGGTTGTTTGTAAGCATGGATGTACACTTTCGAGAAATCGAGCCATATTACACCCGGATGGTAACTTCATCCATTGGTAACTCGCCCAATACTAGAAGTATGAGGCAAGAGGAGGAGAATGGTGAGAGATCGGTGAACAATGTGAAGAAATCGGAGAAATCAATTTCTGTATCGATTCCTTGGGAGGGAGAATTGGTTGAGGAGGAGCAGGAGAATGAAGAAGAAAAGGAAAATAAGACAAGAGGTGTTAGGCCCACGGTTCAGGGGGAGCTACTAACCTATAGTAGGAAGGGGAAGCAAATTGCAGGAACAGTACCTACAGTGCCACTAGTGCTGCCCAGTCTCTTGCCAATGCCTGCCCCGACTCCTGAGACACCGACACCACCACCAGATTTATCCCAAGGTGATAACATTCCTCTCCCTACTCCTCCCACACCAATATCAGTACGGAGGACTACTCGTAGTAATGCGGGAAATCCTCCCGATAGATATGGATGGGATCTTGCCCAGTTTGTATCATATTCTAACATTCATCCTACACATGGAGCATTCATTGCATCATTAGACTCTGTTATTATACGTAACAATTGGCAGGATGCTAAGAAAGACCCAAAGTGGAAAACGGCGATGCACGAAGAGCTAGGGGCCCTTGAGAAGAACCGCACTTGGGAGTTAGTAAAACTACCAAAAGGAAAGAGAGCAGTTGGATGCAAGTGGATCTTCACTGTGAAGGAAAATCCAGACGGACAGGTTGAGTGTTACAAAGCTCGTTTGGTGGCAAAATGATATAGTCAGACATATGGGATCGACTATGATGAGACTTTTGCACTGGTGGCAAAGATGAGCACTGTTCGGTGTTAGCCCTTATGTTTTGATGATGTTTTACAACCACCATTATCGGTACTAATGGCTTATTAAGTACAAATATAGTGAATTCATATATCAAGCTTGTTAGTACCACTAATGGAGGATTGGATAGAATATGCGCTACAACGATGATATCCAAAGGAGGAGGAGGCATAGTGATGAAGCAACGTTATTTCAAGAACAACAAATTCTAATAGAAGCTTCATCCTATTCAAGCTATATCAAGACTCAAGCATTGTATTCTATATGAGGATATTAGCTATCTTTTATTTTTCTCTCTAGTGGTAGAATGTAGGCAAAGAGTTATTTACTTCACTTGAAGCTATTGGGATATCACACACATGTTTTCATACTTATGTTTTTAAGCGTTTTTCACAAAATACTATTTTTCACAAGTATGAGGACCTATCTGCAAAATTCTTTTTCCAAAAAGTTTGTTTTTAGTATTAAAAATATTTTACAAAGTTTCATAATTTTCAGAGGTCAAATAAATATTTTCTAAATATTTTAGTTGAGTCAAAATCTGCTTTTCTGAAATGTAACAAAATGCGGTCGACCGGTGCGGTCGACCGCACCTATGATCATTCGTCAGTGGGCAGCAGAGAGTTTGTCGGTCGACCGATGCGGTCGACCGAGAGCTCGATTTTTTCCATCGGTCGACCGCACCGGTTGACCGATGAAGTCTCTGTTTGTTTTTCTCGTTTTCGATCTGGATCGCGGTCGACCGAAAATTTCGTCGGTCGACCGCGCCGTATTATACAAACGGTAACTTTGGTCCTTTTTCCAGCGCCACTCAGTACAGATCTCAGCGACGTTTGTTTTCAGATTTTGGGGGATTAAGGGTATGGGTTTAAACAGCTGGTTTTTCCTTATTTAAACTCATCCTCTTCTTCTTCCTGAAGTGTCCCAGCTTTTGCAAAAACCAGAGACGTTATTTTTCACAGAGCTTAAATTTCAAACCTGTGCTTTCTGTGTTTTTGTGTGTTCACTTCCCAGCTTCAGTGTGCTCTTTCTCTTTGCCATAGGGACGTTGTAAAGAGAGAGTCTTACACCATTTCTACTATCTTGTGAGTGTGATCTTGTGTAGATCAACTGTGAGGGAGTGTGATCTAGTGAGATTAACTGTGTAGTGTGAGATCGTGAGGGGATCGCTGTGTAGATGAAGTTCTGACTTCCAAACCGGGTTGTGTAGTGGATTTCTCCTCGAGAGTGGGGAGCGGGGACGTAGGTCAGCGGACCGAACCTCGTTAACATATCGCGCATCACAGGATAACGATTCCTAACCCTATCTCCTCTATTTTGATTGTATTAGAATACTGTGGTTTGCTTGTCTTAATTTTATTACATAATTATAGCCTCTTGACCCTAATCACCCCCCCTCTAGGGTCCAACATTCAGACCTTGATCTCTTTGACAGTAAATGATGGATGAAAGCTACACCAATTAGATGTGAAGAATGCATTTCTTCATGAAGATCTGGTGGAAGAAGTATACATGGAAATTCCGCCAGGATTCAACACAGATCAGACAGTGAGCAAGGTCTGCAGATTAAAGAAGTCTCTCTATGGGTTGAAGCAGTCTCTCCGTGCTTGGTTCGACAGATTCAGGAGAGCTATGCTAGGTATGGGGTACCAGCAGATTAACGCTAATCATACCGTGTTCTTTTGACGAAATGAAGGTCACATCACCATGTTTGCGGTATATGTGGATGATATGATTATTACAGGGGATGATGAGAAGGAGATTACCCAACTCAAAGTGAGACTGGGTAAGGAATTCGAGGTGAAAGATCTTGGATTGCTTCGATACTTTCTTGGAATAGAGATAGCTCGAGGAGCGGAGGGGATTGTCCTATCGCAGAGAAAGTATGCACTGGATCTTCTCAAAGAGACATGGATGTTAGGGTGTAAACCTGTAACTACACCGATCGACCAAAAGTTCAAGCTGGGTGCTGAAGCTGGAGAACCAGTTGATCGTGACAGATACCAAAGGTTGGTGGGCAGGTTGATCTATCTGAGTCACACACGTCCTGATATCTCTTTTGCAGTGAGCGTGGTGAGCCGCTACATGCATGATCCGAGGAAGGGTCATATGGATGCTGTGTACCAGATTCTGAGATATTTGAAGAGTGCCCCCGGAAAAGGGCTGATATTCAGAAAGAATGGACATGTGAGTATTGAGGGTTACTGCGACTCTGATTGGGTTAGCTGTGCTGATGACAGGAGGTCCACCTCAGGATACTGCATCTTTATAGGAGGGAACTTAGTCTCGTGGAAGAGCAAGAAACAGTCTGTGGTGGCGAGATCGACAGCTGGGGCAGAGTATAGGGCTATGGCCTTAGGAGTTGCTGAGTTGTTATGGTTGAAGAGCATGCTGGTGGAGCTGAAGCTGGATCAAGGAGCTAAGATGAAGTTGTGGTGTGATAACAAGTCAGCTATCAGTATCGCCAACAACCCAGTGCAGCATGATAGAACCAAACACATCGAGATCGATAGGTTCTTCATCAAAGAGAAGTTGGATAGTGGACTACTGGAGCTAAGTCATATTTCAACTAAGGACCAGACAGCAGATTGTCTGACTAAGGAACTTAGCTCATTAGATTGATTAGAGCATGTGACAAGATGGGCTTAATGGATATCTTTCACCCATCTTGAGGAGGAGTGTTGACATATGAGTAATATGTAGGGACTTATTTGTAAGTTGTATTTTGTAGGGGCCTATATAAGCCCAAGAGATTTCATAATAAGAATTAGGGTTTTCTCATATATTTCAACTGTATTATACCACTAAAAAATAATAATAATATATCTCTTAATGTCGAATCATTCTTCTCAACCCAACAAGAACATCAATGAATAAGATATCAGTAACCTAACAACATACGAGGAAAATCACCGGAACCAAAGGGCAGAAATTTAAGTATGCCCTCAAACTTTGAGCCTAATGCCAAGACTTTCAGGACCCATTTTAAAATAAGACCCCCATCAAGCAAGGGGCTTTACTTAATATATTCTTATCTTTTAAAATTTTTATATATTTAAAATATTTAACAAATTATATAATTATATAATTATATAATTATATAATACATTACATATAATTAATTATAATAATATATTTTATGAATAAAATAAAAATATAAAAATAATGCTAAATCAAATTAAAATATTACTTTCATAAATTCAACTAAAGATTACATTTAACATCACAAAAAACATCACACTTGCAAGAAAAAAATAAAAATAAAAGGCATTACATTTAACATAAAATAAAACACAAAGACACAATCCATATTGATAAAATTCTAATCTCTAAATTAGTATATTCATCCTACAAATGATCAATTAATGCATCTCGAAGTGCAATATGAGCTTCTTTACTCTTGATTTGTCGACGACGAGCCAGAAATTCTTCAAACCGAGAATTTTCATCTACAACCATTTGAACGTCTGGAACTGGCGCTTCCTGTTAGACCATAGAGGGGGGTGATTAGGATCTTATGCTAATCTAATCCGATTTTATGCTAATTAAAACTAATTAATAAGTTATTCTTGCAAGATAGATATACAATATGTTATAAGCAAGAATGAGCAATATGAACAAATGAATATATCCTAGCAATGAGATATACTATAAAATATATACAAGGATATATAAACTAACACAAGGGTGAAATAAACAATCTATAAATGTGATAGGTTAATTGACAATGGCGACAAGAATGTAATGAACACTAAGCACAAATGAAACGCCAAAGCAAACTCAAACATAAACAAATGATCACAGAGTTCGGACCTTCCGTCCTACGTCTCCGCTCCCCACTCCCGGGGAGAAATCTACTAACACAATCGGGTTTTCTACGCTAACCCGAATAACGTTTACACCACACAATATCGGTTTTCAACGCTCACCGATCAACGATCATAATCTCACAATGTAACTACACTCCACACCCTCTAAGTGTTGGTTTCTCCGTGTCCTTCCTCAAGTACTCGGATACAACCTCTCCCTAGGTTCGTCAACCGACGCCACTCCTCTTGGAAGCAACCATGTCTCTCACCACACACTCCTCTCGGTGTACTAGTATAATACAAAGTGAATCTCATAATTTAAAGCTTACAAATCAAATGATTGTTCTCTAAACAAGGTGAGAACTCAATTAAGCACAACTCTTAGTCTCAAACCCATAACCCCAAATTATATTATGAATGTAAATACAATAAGCTCAATAGGTTGTGTGTGAACAAAGAGATAAATCAAAACAAGTCTAAACTCAATTTAATCTAGCAAAATAAATATGACAAGTTAAGCATAAATAAGCTAGATAAAGAGTTTAAGAAAACTTCTCTAAAATAAGAGTGGAGGGATATAGATTGAAGCCCAAACAAGATTGATAATCTCCTCAAACTCTTGTGAAATTCTCTTCACAAACAAACTCTTAAACACTCTTTTAAACAAACACAAAACAAGCTTAAACCATTGTTAAACTCTTTTAAAACATCTCTTGGTAATAGAAAATAGTTACGAAAAAGTGGTATATATAGGGAAGAAGAAAACAACCCAAAAAACCCTAAAACCCTAAAAACCATTAAAAACAAAAATCAGCAAGTTACCGTTACTGTGCAACAGTAACTTCGGCGGTCGACCGCCACGTCTGGCGGTCGACCGCGAGAAATAAAACTGCAAAACTACTCTATGGACTGCATACGATTGACTGTGGTGATCGACCGTGCGGTTGACCGCACTGTAGCATGGTCGACTGTAGCGGTCGACCGCACTGTTCACAGACAGTTTTTGATTTTGACAGATTCTGGAATTTTGTGTATCTGACTTTGTAAAATCAATTAAAAATAGTAAATCAACTACAAAAATTATGAAAGTTTGAGGGAAGGTTTTGGATATGTATATAAACATTTTAGAGAAATAATTTCTAAAATATCATTTCCCAGTTGATAGAAATAACTGTTTGAACATAGATATACAGTTTCTAAAAAAACTGCTGAAAACTTGGTTTTGTAAATTCAATTGAAAATAACAAAACAACTCCAAAATTAGTAAAACTTGGGAAAATATTTGTATATATGATGATAAACATGTAAATGAAGAAATTTTTTAAATCACATTTCCCAATTATGAAAACGCATCAGTTTTGCAAAAACATGCACGAACATGAACTTATTAAAAACTTGATTTTGTAAATTCAAATAAACATAACAAATTAATTCCAAAATTGATAAAACTTTGAGAAACATTTATAAACATGAAATTTAACATGTTAGAAAAATAATTTCTCAAATTGAGTTTCCCATTTGTGAAAACTCATATATTTTGCAAGTGTGTCCAAAACATGAAAATGTGATATACATGAAATTTGATGTTTTATCATAAACAATGTTTTGAAACCCTATGAAATAATTTTATAGACTTAATGAAATATGTATACAATGATTGTTAAGTTCATAAGCCAAAACTTGTGTATATATATAACTATATATATAAAAACCAAATATGTGCGTGTATATATGATTGAGCTTAAAGTACTAACACACATAATATAAAACCTAAACTAAATATACCCAAGCTTGATTGATCTTCGATGTAGCTCAACTTGGTACACTTGCGGATGAAGCTAGAACTTGGATCTTCAATTTGAATTGTATAGGCTTCACTCCACAATTCCGCCAACCTCCATTGGATATGATCGTGAATGCGTAATTCCATCCATCCTCCAACTTATTGTTTGTCCACAATAAATAGAAATACACCAACACTAGACAAACAATATTAGATGTAAATTATTTGTAAATCATCATCAAAACAAGAAGGTCAACACTTCCTTCCAATTTTCAATTGTAGCATTAAAATCACGTTCATCCTCAAGTATCATGTTGTGCATAATAATGCACGCAATCATTATATCATGTAATACTCTTTTTTCCAAAAACGAGCTGGTCCTGACACAATTGCAAATCAAGATTGGAGTACTCCGAATGCATGTTCTACTTCTTTTCTGCATCCTTCTTGCTTCATTGCAAACAATTTTTTTTCGGACCACATGGATCATGAATTGTTTGTCCAAGAGTAGACCATTTTGGATATATATCAGGAAAACAGAAAACCAAAATACATAAGATAGTAGAAGAATGAAAACCTAGCTTGTGAAATAAATAATATTTCAAATAGAAAGGATGGGAGAAAATACACGGACCTGGAATTGAGAGAAAAGCATGTCAAATGATTGCATCAATCCATGCCAAACTAACACAAACATTGCTCTTTGCTCTGCATATAAACCATATTTAGCAATCAATTGACCTGCACTTGATGAAAAATATCTTCGGTATCACAGATGAGTTGTGGCAAGCATCATAAAGAAAAGATTTGTTGGGCGCAGAGAGTCATGCCCACCGCCGCGGAAGCGATATGTCCTGAGAGATAGCCCTGACTTTTGTTGTCACAAAAGCACAAGTCAACTTCTATATTCTTGTTTCTCAAAGGAAACTAGAATAGATAGTGAAATTCTTGTTTCTCAAAGGAAACTAGAATAGATAGTGAAATTCTTGTTTCTCAAAGGAAACTAGAATAGAAAGTGAAATATTTTAACAAAGTAAAATATGCACTCTTTCTCTCATCAGTTCTAGGACTGAAATATCGAGGGAACCTATAAGCAATAGCCAACACCCAGAAAACAATAAAGACACGAGATTTACGTGGTTCGGTAAAATTGCCTACGTCCACGGGAGGGGTGAGGGGAGATTCCACTATGAGGAGAACACCGACGACTTGTATAATCCAAAAGCTCGTCTCAAAGAAAAAGATCTAATTTTTACCCAAAAGAAATTGACCTCTCTTTTGTAAATCCCTCTTTTTCTCTCCTCAAAATCTCTCTTTAATTCTCCGTTTTCTTTCTCTGTTCAGCCGCCAAAAAGAAAAAAAAAACCTCTGCCTTTTTTTTTTGATTTTCCCCTGCGACTTTTCCACACTGCAGCCGGCAAAAAATTTCCCCTACCCGAAAACCTAGGTAATACATGTGTATTTATAGTGAGATCACGTAAGTGTCTTGGGTGGGCTTGTTCCCTGCTCACGTAAATGTCTTGGGTAGGCTTTGGGCCCGCTGCACATGTCCACTTAAATTTTGGAAGAATACTGTGAACATCACTAGAGAAATCCGAAACACCAAACCAGGCTAAAACCAGGCCAAACCAGTTGCACCACTTTATCGCGGCTGCCTACGTATCCTCCACCGGGATCAAGCTAACCGTAGTTCTGTGATTGTCCATCACAGTCTCCACCTCACCCCATCACCGCCCCGAAGAGCCATGCCGTCTTGGGTAAATTAACACGGGCTGATATGAAGCAAGTCCAAGCAATGCTTAAACTTATTACCTGTGACCACCTTGGTTAACATGTCTACAGAATTCTCATTCATGTGCATCTTCATGAGAGAAATATCACCTTCCTTTATGACATCCCGCACAAAATGATACCTGACATCGATATGCTTGGTACGAGCATGATGAACTTGATTCTTCGCCAAGTGAATCACACTCTGACTATCGCACCACAAGTTCACGTTTTTCTGCTCAATCCCCAAATCATCTAGAAGACCCCACAATCATAATGCTTCCTTCACTCCCTCCGCCATAGCCATGTACTCAATCTCTGTAGTAGAAAGTGTCACTGTAGCCTGTAACATCGATCGCCAATTAACTGGAGCTCCATGTATCCTGAATACATAACCAGTAGTAGATCGTCGTCTATCTAGATCACCCGCATAATCAAAGTCAATAAACCCCTCAATCTGACATGTATCTCCAACAAAACACAAACCCGTATCTGCGGTACCTTTCAAGTACCTCAAGACCCATTTCACCGCTTCTTAGTACGCCTTTCCCGGATTTGCCATGGATCTGCTGACCACACTAACTGCCTGTGAAATATCTAAACGTGTACACATCATGGCGTACATCAAACTACCAACTGCACTAGTATAAGGAACACGCTCCATGTGTGCTTTATCTTCCGCTGTATTAGGAGATTGTTTACCTGAAAGCCTAAAGTGTGAAGCTAATGGAGTCGCTACCGACTTTGCACTTTGCATCCCGAACATTACGATCACCCGCACTATGTAGTCCTTCTAACTCAAGAACAATCACCGATTCGCCCGCTCTCTTATAATCTCCATACCCAGTATTTTCCTAGCAGCGCCCATGTCCTTCATCTCGAACTCTTTACCAAGTTGAGTAGCAGCGCCCATGTCCTTCATCTCGAACTCTTTACCAAGTTGAGATTTCAGCCTATCTATCTCCACCCTACTCTTCGAAGCAATAAGCATGTCATCCACATACAAAAGGAGATAGATATAATCACCTTCACGAAGCTTTTGAATGTAAACACAACAATCATAATCGCTTCGGGAAAATCCATGCTTTAGCATGAAGGAGTCAAATCGCTTGTACTACTGCCGAGGAGATTGCTTCAGTCCATAGAGTGACTTCCTCAAGCGACATACATGATGCTCCTTATCCTCAACCTTGTAGCCCTCAGGTTGATGCATGTAGATCTCTTCATCCAAGTCTCCGTGCAAGAAGGCTGTCTTGACATCGAGTTGTTCCAGCTCAAGATCACCATGAGCAACAATACTCAATAGCACCCGAATAGAAGTGTGTTTCACCACCGGAGAAAAGATCTCATTGTAATCCACACCCTCTCTTTGTGCAAACCCTTTAGCCACTAGCCTCGCCTTGTACCTTGTACCACCGAGCTCTGAAGGATCTTCCTTTCTCTTATATACCCACTTATAACCAATAGGTTTTCTTCCTACGGGCAATTGGACCACCTTCCATGTTTGGTTCTTCCGAAGAGATTCCATCTCCTCCTCCATCGCAGCCAACCAACTCTCACTATCCTTATCCCGAATAGCTTCCTTGAAGGAGACCGGCTCATCATCCTCCACCGAGAGTGCGTATTCCACCAAATTAACCTGCCCATAGTGCTTCAGGGGTTGATCAGCCCCCAGCTTCTGTACCTGCTTGTATGCTCGCCTTGGTCTAGTGGAAGCCAAGCTATCCTCGTGTATTCTCCTGCTGAACCTCCTCCTGCTCAAGCTCATCATCTACCTGATTTCCCACTTGAACACGACTAGAACCTGGTTGGTCTTTCGGTTCTATCTCAATAACCTGGGACTCGGGAGTCCTGACAGTATCAACACCACCATCTTTGGGCATCCTAGCAATCATGGACTTCTCATCAAAGGTAACGTCTCTGCTGATCACGAACTTTGAATCTTCTGTACACCAAAGGCGATAGCCTTTTACACTCTTTGCATACCCCAAGAAAATTGCCTTCTTGGCCCTCGCGTCAAGCTTTCCCTCATTGACGTGATAGCAGACGGTACATCCAAAAATTCTGAGCCTCTCATAATCTGCATGTTCCCCTGACCACACCCTATAAGATGTATCACCATCTAGTGTAGAATGTGGAGAACGGTTCACACTGTAACATGTTGTAGCCACCGCTTCTGCCCACCATTCGTTGCCCAATCCAGCATAAGATCGCATACTCATTGTTTTTTTCCTGTAATGTTCGGTTCAGTCTCTCCACTACCCTATTCTGCTGTGGTGTTGACCCGACTGTCCAGTGTCGAACAATGCCCTCCTGATCATAAAACTTCTTGAAAGGACAATCTGTATACTCTGTACCATTATCAGATCTTATTGTCTTCAATTTTTTGCCCATCCTGTTCTCAACCATTGCTTTCCACTTCTTGAATGTCTCAAATACCTCATTCTTATGCTTAAGAAAATAAATCCAAGCATACCTAGAATAATCGTCTATGAATGAGACAAAATATCTGGAACCACCCTTGAAAGTTGTCTGAGCCGGACCCCAAACATCCGTGTATACATAATCTAGTATACCTCTGTACTTGTGATTGCTTTTCAAGAACTGGACCCTATGCAACTTTCCATACACACAATCCTCGCAAAAATCCATGCAAGGTTTCTTCAGATTCTTTAGCAAACCCTCTTTACCAAGTAGATCCAGACCCTTCTCTGACATGTGCCCAAGCTGCCTATGCCATAACTGTGTGTGCTCATATGAGTTTCCACCACTTCCATCAGTTCCAATTACTGCATCTCCTATCATCGTTGTACCCGAGAGAGTATATAGATTACCGTGACGAATACCCTTCATCACTGTTAGGGAACCTCAAACAATCTTCTTCACTCTGTTCTCTGTAACAATCTTACAGCCACCAGAGTCCAATACACCCACTGAGATAAGATTCTTCCGTAAGTCGAGAACGTGCCATATGTCCGTTAGGGTTCTGACCACTCCATCATGCATCTTGATTTTTATATCATCGAGCCGCACCGCTTTACAAGCATGGTTATTCCCCATCAATACGGTTCCACCATCAATGCTTCTATAGGTAGTAAATCACTTTCTATTTGGGCACATGTGGTAAGAGCAACCCGAATTAAGTATCCACTTACCGGAGATATCTTCGTCACCCGCAACAACATAGCATTCTTTATCGCTCCCTTCCTCTGAAGAATAGCTCACTTCTTCCTTGCCTTCTCTCCTCTCAGTCTTGTTGTTGTTCTTCTTCCCACCTACTCTTTTGTTTGGACAGTCGACCTTGAAATGCCCAACTTCACCGCATTTGAAGCACGCCTTCCCGCAAGAGGTCTCGATTTAGATCTAGACTATCCTCACTTGCCTTTTCCTCGCTCATTGCTCCTTCCTTTAGCAAACAATCCCTGCGTTTGTTCTTTATTACCACCATTAGTTATGTCACTGGTTGCAATCTTCCGAAGGTTATCCGTTAGAAGCGTCGTTCTAGTCTCATCCACCGTCAAATTATCTCCCACAAGCATCAGTGTTTGCACCAGGTTCTCATAAGACTTCGGCAGAGATAGAAGTAGTAGAAGCACCTGATCCTCATCTTCTACAGTCACATCGATGTCCTTCAAATCCGATATTATCCTATCGAACTTATTGATGTATTCCCGGATTGATGAGCCCTCCTCCATCTTGCAAGTATACAATTTGAATTTTAAATAGACCTGGTTCGTTAGACTCTTTGTCATGAAGGTGCTTTCTAACTTTGACCACAAGCCCGCAGCCATTTCCTCTCCATCTACCAAGAAAGCTACATTCCTTTCAAGGCAAAGGATAATCGACGCCCGTGCTTCCAGATCCAGCTCCTCCCAATCCTCATCAGACATATCATTGTGCTTCTTCTCTTTTCCCACCAAAGCTTTGTGCAATTTCTGCGAAATCAACGTGTTCTTCATCTGCATCCTCTAATAGGAAAAATCATTCTTCCTATTGAATTTTTCAATCTCGTATTTTCCCACTTTAACTGTTTTACTTGTTGACGCCATTCTCCGCTTGTATTAATAAATCCGCTTCTCTCAAAAAATTACCGAACACCACCTAAAACCAGAAGCTACACCACTCTCAATCTGAATAACAGCTCTGATACCAATTGTTGGGCGCAGAGAGTCACGCCCACCGTCGCGGAAGCGATATGTCCTGAGAGATAGCCCTGGCTTTTGTTGTCACAAAAGCACAAGTCAACATCTATATTCTTGTTTCTCAAAGGAAACTAGAATAGATAGTGAAATTTTTGTTTCTCAAAGGAAACTAGAATAGAAAGTAAAATATTTTAACAAAGTAAAATATGCACTCTTCCTCTCATCAGTTCTAGGACTGAAATATCGAGGGAGCCTACAAGCAATAGCCAACACCCAGAAAACAATAAAGACACGAGATTTACGTGGTTCGGCAAAATTACCTACGTCCACGGGAGGGGTGAGGGGAGATTTCACTATGAGGAGAACACCGACGACTTGTACAATCCACAAGCTCATCTTAAAGAAAAAGATCTAATTTTTACCCAAAAAAAATTGACCTATCTTTTGTAAATCCCCCTTTTTCCCTCCTCAAAATCTCTCTTTAATTCTCTGCTCAGCCGCCAAAAAGAAAAAAAAACCCTCTGCCTTTTTTTTTCCCCCTGCGGCTTTTCCACACTGCAGCCGGCAAAAAATTCCCCCCACCCGAAAACCTAGGTAATACATGTGTATTTATAGTGAAATCACGTAAGTGTCTTGGGTGGGCTTGTTCCCTGCTCACGTAAATGTCTTGGGTGGGCTTTGGGCCCGCTGCACATGTCCACGTTCACAAGATTAAAGATCTTGTTAAGTGCCATGAACCTTGTTCAATTGCCTAAGCAACGTCTTCAAATGATGAGAGATGATGGATGGGAGTCTATGTTGAAAGAGTTTTTTATCATTTTGTACCAAACTTAATGTTTGAGGTGCTAATTATGGATGATGTTTATTTGCTAGAGGGGAGATCAGGACATTGTGTTAAGAAAAATACAAATGTACAGCTTATCTTTTTTTTTAATACCTTGATTTATATGCAAGTTCAAGAGCATATCAATCGTTCAATGAAACAAGCACCGAGCTACTTCTTTGCGCAGAATGCTTAGATCCAAGTGCCTAATTTCCACTTTTGGCTCTAGTGAAGAGTCTTCATAAGCAAAAGGAATAGGTGGCCTTGCAGAGAAATTGGTTAAGGCCAAAAGGGATGTTGTACGTGGTGTATTTGCTAAATAAGTTAATGTTGATATTTCTGATTACAAAGACTTCTGTGGAAAGCTCGTTCTTCGCAAGGAAAATTATAAAAAATAGTCCTCATAATCGAATGGGAGATCAAGGGATAAACGACAGCTTAGTAACTTCCACTAATGAGGATATATTTAGTTGTCTATCAAATGAGGCTATAAAAAAAAACAATTTTGAAAAATGAAGACATGTGGGGACCAAGTACAGTTGTACTTAGTTAAATATATCATTTGTATCTCAATATAAGAGAAATTTAATAATATCGTATTTTATATATTGCGACACCACTGTTATGAATTCCTGGTTTCGTCCATGACTATCATTGACATTATCATTACCATGACCATGATGTGCGAGTCTTGATCTTTTCCTAAAGTAAGGTACTTCTCCATAACACTACTAAATAAACAAAAAAGTAAGACCCACCCACTTCACTTAGTTGTCTTTTTTCCCGAGCTTTGCTACAGGGACCCAAAATATGGGACCAATAGGGGGGACAAGTGAGGTGTCCCCCTCCTATTGGATAATGAGTTGGCCATCATTAATGATGGCCAACTCATTATCCAATAGGAGGGGGACACCTCACTTGTCCCCCCTATTGGTCCCATATTTTGGGTCCTTAAAGAATTTTTCTTATTTGATATGGGTGATTAGATATGTAATAGAACTTTTCTTATTAGCCCCACAGGGAATAACAAAATACACCGTTCGCAAGGAAAGTGAACAAAATATCATAAACCTGGCAGCAAGAAACCTGCCTGCATCCAAGCAACAAGAAACCTGCCAGCATCCAAGCAAAAGCACCAGAACTCAATGAACCAGCTTTTCTCACTATATATATATATATAAGGAGAGCTAGCATCACAAGTTAGTGCACAGTCTAATTTCAATACAGAGATGGGAAAGCTCATCAGCAATGCATCCACAAAGAGGTATAATCCCTGTGCATCCCCCTTTTTTTTATATGTAAAGTCCACGAGAATTCAACTTCCCAACTTGTATTGTTCACTCATATTCCAGGACTGCAGTAGTGACTGGAGCCAATAAAGGAATTGGGTTTGAGGTTTGCAGGCAGCTGGCGTCCCATGGAATCACGGTGATATTAACGGCTAGAGATGAGGGGAAGGGTACCGAAGCTGTTGAGAAACTCAAAAACTCCGGAGTTTCTGATGTTTTGTTTCATCAGCTCGATGTCGCTGATCCCTCTAGTGTCTCTTCGTTGGCAAACTTTATAAAGACCGAATTTGGGAGGATTGATATTTTGGTAATTAAGGATGAAGAGATTTTATGTGACACGCCCACTTTACTCTTACGTGGACTAGTTTGCAGAAATGTTAGTGAACAACTAGTGCTAGCATTTTGTCAGTGGATTTTAGCCAACATTGAGTTGCTCTTGATGGGTCACACGGCTTACTCGCACTCGCGCCAATAGGCCCGTGGGCCTGAGGCGTAACATTTTAGTCCCTCCGTTCATATCAGAATCATTAGGTTTAATAATATCCATCAAGAAACCTAATCTTTGTCTTATTACAGGTCAATAACGCAGGAATTGGAGGGTTGTTAACTGATGATCAGACTTTAAATTCCTTTCTAAAAGATCAGACTGTAACTTCCTTTCTAAAAGAGGTAACATGACGACAGAGACGATGTTGTGTCTGTTCCGTTGATTCATGCTCATGCTATCTGTTTGTGGATCTAATGCAGCAGGAAAATGGATATGACAGATTAATGGAATTCTGGGTAGAGGCTCAAGAGAGCTATGAGAAGGTAGTAGGATGCCTGAATATAAATTATTATGGCATGAAGAGGGTAACTGAAGCACTGATCCCCCTTCTTCAGCTGTCACAATTACCAACAGTAGTAAACGTTTCGTCTCGCCTTGGACGGCTAAACGTAAGAAATCTGCCATACATTTTACTTTAATGTCACAAACAATCACAGGAACCTACATTTTCTGGCATCAGGAAAAACTTGAACTTGAATCACACAAATACGTACGCGCATTCAAATACTTCCTCTTGCCCTTGTAATTTCTTTTCCCCCTCATTTCCATTCAAAAATCAGAACCAGGTATCTCCTTATCCTCCAACTCCTTGTCATTTCCCCATGTTCGACTCAATGCTTCATAATATGTATTTTGTATTTATTGGTATTACACCTCTTCTCATATCATGTGTAACCATGAAAATTAAAACCCTAAAGGACGTCTAAGAAAGTGATAACTCTACAGTATTGTTAAAAGTTTTGAACAATTTGGAAACTCCCAACCTAATCATGAGGAAAATTTTCGCTACAAGGACAACTTCTTTTGATCTCCCTATTTCTTTGAGGATAATCATACTTCACATATTGTTGTTCAACTGAAAAGTCATGCTTCACATAATTCAACCTTTCAAATATCATGTTTCTTACACCTTTTATCTATATATGCACTTTTCCTTCTAATTGACATTCATCGAAGTGAAAGACAATGATTTTTTGCTCAGGTCATTCCCAGCGAGAGCATAAGAGAAGCACTGGGAGTTGTTGATGAGAAGACAGAAGTGAGATTGGATGAAGTAATTCAATCGTATCTATATGATTTGAAGGAAGGAAAGCTCAAAGAAAATGGATGGCCAACTTGTTCAGCCACTTACAAGCTGTCTAAAGTAGCCGTGACCACCTACACAAGGATGCTTGCCATGAAATATCCATCAATGCGCATCAACTGTGTGTCTCCTGGTGTTGTCAAGACAGATATGAACTATGATATAGGGACGTTGACAGCCGAAGAAGGTGCTAAAGGCCCTGTGATGTTAGCTTTACTTCCCGATGGTAGCCCTTCGGGTCTTTTTTATGATCAAACAGAGGTATCTTCGTTCGAGTAACAAGTATTCCATATCATAGGAAAACAAAGTTCTGAGGTATCGGTATTAATAAGAAGTTGTTGCTTAGGTTGGCTTGTTAATTTGGTACCGAGAACATGAAAAAACTCCTTGTACCTTGTTTCTTTGAACATGTATAAGACTGTTCCAGAATAAATATATACCAATAATTGTTGGGATCCAACTCGATCTGCTAAATAACAGGAAAAATGATTTCACCAGTGAATGATGGAGCTCATACAAACTAAGAAGGTTTGTATTTAACTTGTAAGAACTAGTTTTTGAGTACTATGCTACCTTTCCATTATTCTTACTGCTATTTGTAAAGATCTTTATGTCCGATGTGATGACTTTCTTTGATAAGTTTGTGCACGTTCCCCTTGAGTCCTGCTGCCATCCTTGCCCAATAACTATCCCAGAGAAAATTGGCCACAGATCATGGAGAGTTAAATAGTTTTGCTTCAGTACACCTAATTAGTGAATGATATTAGTTGACAAGATCTCTAAAATTAGTAATTTGGATAATTTCTAGCAGTATTGGAGGCAAATAGAGGAGGTAATGCATTTGTGATGAACAGTAATGTGACAATTGACCATTTAGTTATTTTATGATGGAGCAACTTTAACCTACATAAACTGCAATACAGGGATTTGACTGCTGCTAAATGGCCTGTCATGTTATCTTTGCTTCCCCATGGTGGTCCTTTTGATCTTCCTATGAGTACACAGAGGTAGTTCATAGTAGTTTATGAATCCATGCCACACAGAGAAAATAAGACCATATGAGATAAATAAATAAGAAGCAACACACTGTGATGTATACGCGAAATTGGTTTTTGTTGGACATATTTGGAGGGAGTTCAATCATGTTGATCCCATCTCGCTACACACTTTTCCTCTTGAATTGTTATTTATGTTGTGTTACATGAAGAAAAATTGCATATTATGATGTAAGTTATGGTTTTGCAAACTTTGCACTGGGGAGAAATTCCTTGAGTCTTGCAACATGTTTATCAGTTACTTACTTAAATTACACTTGATTATGACAATTACAAAAATGTTTCAAAAATGATGCTCATAAATGTTGAGGGTTCATTATGCAAGATGAGAAGGATATTGGCTTAGGTGATGAAATACAGTTGAAAGTAATCAAATTGTAAGCCTAAAATGATGTGACGATTAGTTCTGGGCATAAAGATCATCTAGTGCAATTTGGAACTTATAGGGAATAACAAATACGCCGCTTGCAAGGATAGTGAATAAAATATCTGTAACCTGCCTGCATCTAAGGAAAAGCACTGGAACTAAATGGCAAAACATTTTAAGTATGGACCTAAAGATTTGCACTTACCGCCTGTTTCTCTCAGACCCCATTTTATGAAGAAACCGCGAATGATTTGGTGAAGAACAGGTTTTGAAGACTGCAGGAGTCACATTTGGAGCTTCACGGTCGACCGCGGCGCAAGGCCGGTCGACTGCGAACGTGCACAGACTCTGGGAGGAGTCTGGCTTTGGCACGGTCGACCGCCGCGGTCGACCGTGAGACCCTGTAGGCGAATATTGGGCTCTGTCGTTTGTCACGGTCGACTGCCGTGGTCGACCGCCAGACCATGTAGGAGTTTTCCAGGCTTTGTCGTTTGTCGCGGTCGACCGTGGCGGTCGACCGCGTATCGGCTCTTCTTCTCTATTAGTAAAAACCCCATCCCCTTCTTGCCCCGTGGATGTAGACAATTGCCGAACCACGTTAAAATTGGTGTTTTGTTTGTGCATTGACATTGGTTGGTTTTTTGGCCCTATTTGATCGGCGTTTGGTTTGGTTCCTCGACACGGTTTTCAACAACAATTGGGGTGCTTTCTCCCAACAATTGGTATCAGAGTTCGGGCTACGCTTGGGCTATTTGGAGGAGTAAATCGATTTGGGAAGCTCGTCTAGGGTTTCAGTTGGTGAGAAAGGTGTGATCTTTTTGGTAAAGCTTCTTTCTTTTCTCAGTTTCGGATCTATTCTTCGTTTGTTTCCGCATTGGTTGTTGGTGTGTTGAGGATTATGGCCGAGAAAGAGGAAGTTGAGGGTAGTTCTTCAGGTGTGAAGACTGTCCAAAGTTTGAGTATCCACTCGATAAAGATTGACGTGGAGAAGTTCAATTGCACTAATAATTTTGGACTTTGGCGATGCGAAGTCTTGGATGCGCTCAATGCGCAGAATTTGGAAGATACGTTAGAGTTGGACGGAAAACCGGACGACATTGATGAGAAGGTTTGGAAAAAGATGAATCGGACAGCGTGTGGTGTGATTAGGTCTTGTCTCACTGAAGATCTAAAATATGATGTGATGAATGAGACTTCTGCGAAGAAGATTTGGGAGATCCTAGAGAGCAAGTACTTCACAAAGAGCGTTAAAAACCGCTTGCATTTGAAAAGGAGGCTTTATCGCTTCCAATTAAAAAAGGGGACATCCATTAGTGATCACATGAACCACTATACGAAGCTTCTTGCAGATTTGGCGAATATAGATATCATTGTTAAAGATGAGGACAAGACGTTGCTATTATTAAGTTCCTTGCCCGACGAGGAATATGAGACGTTTGTTCTTACTCTTATTAATAGGAAGGCATCTCTTTCATATAGTGAGGTTACCGTTGCATTAGTGAATTACCAACTCAGGAAGAAGGATAAGGAGATTTCTATTGAGCCGGTAGCGGGGGCATTGATTGCAAGAGCAAAGGGTCCAAACCGAGGTAGAATGTCACATTCTAGAGGAGCACATCTTGGAATTCGTAGGAATCAGTGTGCTTTTTGCAAAGAAGATAGATATTGGAAATCTGAATGCCCAAAATTAAATGATCAAGCTGGGAAGAATAAGGGGAAAGTTATTCAGGCTTCAGAGGTGAATGTTGTCAAGGCTAGTGGTAACGATTCAGATTCAGATTCTTCGAGCTACTCATTATCTGCACTGCCGTCAGTTTGTGTTGCCTACTCTACAGAGTGGATGTTGAATTCAGGCGCTACATATCATATTTGCCCTAGGAGGGATTGGTTCTCCAGCTTTCAGGAGTTGGAAAGAGGGGATTTCGTGCTCATGGGGAATGATCACAAATGCTCTATTGGCTCGATTCCATCCACCCTCCAACATATTGTTTGTCTACAATAAATAATAAAATACAAATACTAGAAAAATAATATTAGTCGTAAATTATTTGTTAAACATCATCAAAATAAGAAGGTCAACAGGTGACATTCGGGTCCATGATTGTGATGAAGGGCGTCAGAAAGAGTAACTTATACTATTTGCTTGGGAGCACGGTGATTGATAGAGCTCTGACGACTTCATTGGATTTGGCTAGATTGTGGCGTTGTTTGGTGCTGGGGTATTTGATTGGTGATGCCGTGCATAGCTTGTTGAGGAGTGCTTTGACCTGCAGATGGCAGTCCTTTGAGCACATTGGGATGAGGAAGACCGAGGTGGAGTTTGGCACTTCTATCCATCGAGCGAGGGGTCTTTTAGGAGGTGTTCAGTTAGGCATTTGGGGGCCTTCCAAGGAGGCATCATTGGGAGGTAATCGTTTTGTAGTTTTCGCAGTTAGTGATTGTTCTAGGCATTATTGGATCGCGACCAATTCCCGTTGGTGTAAAGTCCTAGAAGTCAACAACAATTGAAAGAAGTGTATTGGCAGAAAGGTAACTCGTTGTTCTAGCTTTGGTAGGGGTCCTTTCTTGCGTTTGTGCCGAGCTCACGGTAATAGGAGACTTGGTGTGGAGATTTTAGGGCGACGAGATGAGATGAAAGTTTCGATGGGTCGTTCCTTTCTAGAGGAGGATCGGCGTTGGTTGTCGAGCATTGGTTCTGGAGCTTCGACATATTTGGGTCATCTTAGTCATAGGTCGCCGACTGCTGCATTAGGAGTTATTGGATCTGGTAGAGCTGTTTCAGATTTTGGTCGGCGTCGGATATTTGGTTACCCAACATTTGGTCACATCGAGGATGTGAGATTTGATCCGATTGCGCGTTTGGGATTCGGAAAGTATCGACGTAATTTCATAGAGTCATTCGGTCTGAATGCTACATGAAGAACATAAGCCAGATGACGGAACGGGGAGACCTAGGATGTAGAAGATCATACATGAGTGATTCGGCAGATTTGGATTCCTATATATCCACTCATGTGATACTTCATCATACGATTCATATAAGATCCATCTGTCTAGATATCATCATATACATCTAGAAAGCCGTATGCTTTGGAAGAAGCTTGTACAGTTTGGGAAGGGGTTTTTATTGATAAAAAAGAAGAATCTACTTCAACCGATATGCCCTTAGGCACGGCCATACATAACATAGAAATCACACTTGGAAAGGGTGGACAATTAGCTAGAGCAGCAGGCGCCGTAGCGAAACTGATTGCAAAAGAGGGGAAATCGGCCACATTAAGATTACCTTCTGGGGAGGTCCGTTTGATATCCAAAAACTGCTTAGCAACAGTCGGACAAGTGGGTAATGTTGGGGTGAACCAAAAAAGTTTGGGTAGAGCCGGATCGAAGTGTTGGCTAGGTAAAGTCATAAGCGTCTATACCATAAAAATCGATTTTCGACGGAATGAAAAAGACATATCTGGGAGAATCGTGACCCTGTAGGAGATTTTTGGGCTCTGTCGTTTGTCGCGGTCGACCGCCAGACCCTGTAACGCATTTACAGGCTCTGTCGTTGGGCGCGGTCGACCGTGGCGGTCGACCGCGTATCGGGTCAGGCCCATGTTTGGTTTCCTGTTCTTATTGAGTTTTGGTGTTTGTATAAATACCAATATACGTTTCTAGGGTTTTATAGGCAAGAGTTTGGGATATTTGGAGCACAGAAAAGAGGTATTTTCTGAGCTATTTGTTTAGCGTTTTATTTGGAGAGATTGAGAGGTTTGTTTGTGAGATTAGATTGTTCCTTCGAGTGATTTGTAATCTCAAGTTGTACTCTTCTTCTCTATTAGTGAAAACATCATCCCCTTCTTGCCCCGTGGATGTAGACAATTGCCGAACCACGTTAAAATTGGTGTTTTGTTTGTGCATTGACATTGGTTGGTTTTTTGGTCCTATTTGATCGGTGTTTGGTTTGGTTCCTCGACACGGTTTTCAACAACAATTGGGGTGCTTTCTCCCAACATTTTAAATATCAGCCCAATCAAGCAAGGGGCATTAGTCAATGTATTCTTCTTTTTGATGAACTAAAATATGTCACTAGACATCAGGACAAATAACATCACAAGTTAGTTCATAGCCTAATTTCAATACAGAAACCGCTTGAATTAGAATATGGAAGCTCCCATCAGCAATGCATCCACAAAGAGGTATGATGACTGTTTATCACAAGTTTTTCTACATACAAGTTTGCAAAGATTATGTTCCCAACTTCTATTGCTCACTCATATTCCAGGATTGCAGTAGTCACTGGAGCCAATAAAGGAATTGGGCTTGAGATTTGCAAGCAGCTAGCGTCCCATGGAATCATGGTGATATTAACAGCTAGAGATGAGGGCCGGGAGGGGCACCACAGCTATTGAGAAACTCAAAACTCTGGAATTTCTGATATTTTGTCTCATCAGCTAGATGTAGCTGACTCTTCTAGTGTTTCTTCACTGGCAAATTTTATCGAGACCGAATATGGGAAGCTCGACATCTTGGTAAAGTTGAAGAGATTTTTATCCTTCATTTCACATCAGAATCATATTTTATTGACTTAATTTCGGTCTTTATCTAACAGGTAAATACTGCAGGAATTGTAGACTTTACCTTCTTCTAAAGAAGAGGTAACTTGCAACTAATATCAGAATAATTTGGAACTCATTAAAATGATGATGATGATGTTATTAGAAAAGTTTTGGCTGTTCTGGACTCATGATTATCTAATTTTTATGGGTCTAATGAATCAGGAAAATGGATTTGACATATTCAAGAAGTTATTAGAAGTGGCACAAGAGACTTATGAGAAGGCAGAAGAATGCTTGACTATAAACTGTTATGTCATGAAGAGAGTAATTGAAGCATTGATCCCTCTTCTCCAGCTAGGAAAATCACCAAGAATAGTGAATATTTCCTCTATCTACGGACAGCTAAGGGTAATCCACCATAGAGTTTTTTTTTTCTTTAACGTGGAATAATTTTTGGAAAGCTGCACCTCTAGCATCAGGAAACTTGAAATTATGCCATATATTTAATTACTAAACCTGACGATTGTGCAAACTCTTTATATCTAACGTTCTTTGTAATAACTACTTCATCTTCTCTCAAAAGAAAAGGGGGAAAAAAGAAATATTCACTAGTAGAAAATCATGTATTGTAGACGGAATATTCTAGACGGAATTTTTTCTGTCTAGAATGTATTAAACTAGACGGAAAAATTCCGTCTAGAATATTCCGTCTAGAATATAGCATTCTAGACGGAATTTCCGTCTAGAATACTATTCTAGACGGATTTTATTAATTATTTTTTAATTTTTTATGGTTCCCTTTATCCCAGACGGAAATTTCCGTCTAGGATAGTTTCCTGGACGGAAAAAATTAAATTTTTTTTTTTCCATTTTCGCGGTTTCACTTTTGGAAATCCCGCGTTTCCAAAAATCAGCCCCTTTCTTATTTACGAAAAAAATCCCTTAAAATATTCATCCCCTCTTTCAAATTCCCAGCTAAAAAAATCTCACCCCAACCCTAAAAATAGGACCCCCACCCCCGACGTCCCTGCCGCCGCCGCCGTTTCCTCCTCCGACGGCTGTCAGAAGATCAAATCAAATCTTAGAAGCGAAGGTTTTGATCCGATCGAGGCTAAGAGGCGCTGAAACTCTGGAAGAGAAGGTTTTGATCCTTGATTCTGAAGCTAGGGTTAGGGATTTCTTGGGATCGAGGAAGGGATGAGTTTCTAGGGATTTGGGGAAGCTGGAGAGGTCGGAGGTTGTTTGATCAAGTGTTTGATTGCCGCCGGCCAGGTGCACGTGCTTGATGCGGTGGCGGAGCACGGGGGCTAACTGAGGGCGGCGTGCTGAAGAGGGCGATGCGGGTTTTGGGGGATATGGTGGAGGGCTGGAGCTTGGATGGGGAGCAAGCTCGGCGAGAGAGCGGAGGGGATGAGGAAATGAGGAACCTTTTGAAGACCTTGGGGGAGGTTGAGCAGTTCTATGATTGCATTGGTGGAATCATTGGGTGAGTCTCTTTAACTGTAATTTCTTTCTTTGCTAGGTATTATTGCTTTGTCACTGCACATGGCTATACTTCATACTTGATCAATCTTCATACTTGATCAATCTTCTGTTTTCCTGGAGAATTCAACATTAATGTAATGGAGTTTCTTGTTTTGGAGTCCTAGAAGTTAGGGACTTGAATGCTAGGTCAATAAATTTCAACTAATGTATTCCATCGAGACTTGAAACCCAAGAATATACTTGCCAATACAGACTGCAAGTTGAAAATCTGTGACCTTGGACTTGCTCGTGTTTCATTCAATGATACCCCATCAGCTATTTTTTGGACTGTATGTGACTCTTCCTGTCAGTTGTGTTATTGGGCTGTTAATTTGTTAAAGTGTTTTTCAGTGTTTGTTATGTTTAACGGATATAAGTGATCTGGGATTTTCATGTTTCTTTCTTTGGTTATATTGTTGGTTCATGTGCTACACCTTCTTTTTTAGGATTATGTTGCAACTCGGTGGTATCGGGCTCCTGAACTATGTGGTTCATTTTTCTCTAAGGTGAGAACTAATTCAACTTTGTGTATACATAACATTTTTTGTACAAATAAAGGTGTTGCTAAGAGGGGCATAGATTTTCTCTAAGTTTAGACTATCCTACCTTATATGCACGTGATTAATTTTCTTCGGTTTAAGTCCATCAATCCAATTTAATATATGAAAACATTACTTCCATACTTTTACACAAACCTTTGTCACATCAACGGATAGCGGTATCATACATGCTCTTGTGGAGTTTTCTCGACTGAAATAACTTTGAACCAAGGTTCTTGCATTGCCTGTGATAGCTCAAAAACAATTCTCAGATGACATAGGTCCTTATCAGGAAAATAACCCTACTTATAATTTGTTTGATCATGAATTTTTTGCTACAAGAGCAAATGTGGCTCCATATCGTCCTAATAAAATATTCCAGATTTAAGAAAGCTCTCATGAAATAAGAAGCGAAAAATACTGAAAGTGTGTATTCATATTTGGGTGGCCATATCTAAATTGCAATGCCATTTATTCTACTCTAGCTGCGAGAATAAATAATTATTACACTTGGGTACTGCTTGGCATATGTTTTAAGGAAGAGGGATCAAGTAGAGTCTTTAAATTAAGACTGGTTATGTTAACTCCTGTGTTATTATTATGTTTCTCAAATTAAGACCTGTTTACCCACTTTGTGTAAATTTTGCATATTTGGCCAGTTAAGGAGTAAGCCTCCATCCCTCACTTATAATTTCTTAGTTTATCCTATTTTTAAGTTGTGCTGCACTTGTTTTATATCATTCACATTTCTCGCATGTATCTATAACTTCATTCACTATTGACGAAATGAATTTATCTCGTCCAATTAATGTCCTTTTATCTTTGTTAACCAAGTGATAAAGATACTTTCAGCTTCCAGCCAGGAACCAACACCTTCAGAATACGGCTATAAAACTGCTGCAATATGCTAAGCTTGATTTTTGTTATATTTGGTTTGCAGTATACTCCTGCAATTGATATTTGGAGCATAGGATGTATATTTGCAGAGGTATTAACGGGGAAACCATTGTTTCCTGGGAAAAATGTCGTGCATCAGTTGGATCTCATGACCGATCTACTTGGAACCCCTTCACCTGACTCCATTGCAAGGGTTGGTCTAATATTCCCTATTTTCATTCTATGTTCATCATAATTATAATTTGCTTTTATCTGCTATCTTTACTTTCTGAGTAATCTTAATTATCTCAGTAATCATATTCTTACTGAGACATACCTGGAGTACTGGATAAAGCACTAGATAGATCAGAGTCTTAGCTACCAGATGTACACCATAATGTACACCATAATATATGTTAGAAGTCTTTATTGTTATGAAACTCAATTTTATATCATCTCTTGATAATTTATTGTGTATGCTTGTATGTGAGATTACAATCATCATGTCTGGTGGTCTATATCCCCTTTTCCCCTTAGTTTTTGTACTTATCCATGGCTTATATTGGTGTCTATGCAATACGGGTATTTATACAAAATTGGTGCATAATGTATTAAGGACTAAAACAAGTTCTGTTTTGCTCCATTTTAGAATAACGTATTTTGTTGTGATAAAAGAGAATATTACCAAAAGCGTATCAGAAGTAGGAACTTGTACAAGTATTATAGGTGGGAGAATTAGCAGACAGGTAGAGGCTGAAAATAAATACTTCTACTGTACTAGGGAATCATGTACAGATTGAGGAACTTGTGGGTGATAAGTATTTTAGGTGGGAAATTTAGCAGACAAGTTGAATAAATACTTACTGAATTCTTCTTTTGCTCACTTATAGTGGCCAATTTGACAGGTCGAGACAAGTTGAATAAATACAGATGGTTCAGAATTAAATTCAATGACAAACGAGCGTCGACAGGTTTCATATTGTTATCTTACATTTTCTTGAAGTTAAGATACATGTATGTTGAAAACTGTATATTACAGGATGTGCCATTCTTGTATCTTATATGATATCTTACCTTTGGGACTAATTCATACTTATATTCATTGCTCTATTGTCTCAGCATGGAGGATAAGCTGTCTACATTACAGGATGAAAACCACATATTGAGACAAAATACAATAAGCACCTCACCTCCAGCAAACAATCTTTGTGTGGTCCCAACATTTTTCTCTGAGGTTTATTATTTTCTTTCTTATACTTACATTATTTCCCTAAGTTTTGTTGGTGTTGTTTTAGCTATATTTTCCCGTTTCCATAGGTACATATTATTTTACCATTTTGTATAGGCAGACTTGTGACACTCAGGATGATGAGGAAGAAGGTGAAGAAGAGAGCTTAAGTAAATATATGGGGAAGGAGTTGAAGAAACTTCTGCAGTGTCATAGCCATTGTAAATAATTTATGTAAAAGTTTGTAAACAATCTATGTATCTCTCTACTATTTTGATGAATGTATTATTTGAATATAATTGGATTTGATATTGGTTTGATATTGGAATTAATTAGATTGTGTTGGATATGAATATAATTTTTTGTTGTTCAATATTGTGTACATACACTCAAAGTAGATTCTGCAAAAAAAAAAAAAAAAAAACTATAGCATAGTATCCTAGACGGAAATTCCGTCTAGGATGCTTAAATTCCGTCTAGAATACTTTTTTAAAAATTAAAAAAATAAAAAAATTTAAAAAATCAAATTCCGTCTAGAATGAGATTTCTAGACGGAAATTTCCGTCTAGAATACTTATTCTAGACGGATTTTTTTTCCGTCTAGGATAAATTATTCTAGACGGAAATTCCGTCTAGAATAATCCGTCTAGGATGTATTCTAGACGGTTTTGAATTCCGTCTAGAATATTCCGTCTAGGATGTATTCTAGACGGAATTTCCGTCTAGAATAATACATACTAGACGGAAATAAACTAGACACGGAATTCCGTCTAGAATACGCATCCTAGACGGAATTCTGGGTATCCTAGACGGAATTTTCCGTCTAGGATGCCTCATTTTTTAGCAGTGATTTGTGGAGGTTTCCTATAAACTGGGCTCAATCATGGGGTCTAAAAAGATTATGAGATTGAGGCAGTTTGCTAGTGCTCTGGTTGCTAGGAATGGACATGACATTAGATGGATAGGTCCTGCATTTTCTTTTTCTGTAAATGCTGCATGCAAAGTTCATATTCCTATTCCCCTAAAGCTGAATGGTGGAATTTGGTGTGGAGGGAGTTAAATCGCCCGAAACACTCCATGATTATGTGGCTTGCTTGTCGAGTAAAAATCGCAAGCAAGGATGGTTCTCAGGAGGAGAGGGATTGATATTTGTGTTACTTGTCCTTTTTATGATAGCAGTGACGAAACAAGGGATCATCTTTTTTTTTGGTTGTTTTATTAGCAATTTTCTTTGGATGAGGGTATGTGAGCCTCGCTAGCAGCTACATTTTATAATATATTGTGTGCTAGAAACGAAGTTGATTTTTACGGGGAAAAGACCTAATGTGGAAGCTTTGTTTCGGAGGATTTAATATTTTCTGAAGATACAGCTCTGTAAGGTCGACAAGACGAAGGACTCATTGTGCATTAGAGAGGGGAGTAGGTTCTTTTTTCCCTCTTTGTTATTTCTTCAAATTGCGTATAGGTAGTGTTCATTCTGTTATTGCATCAGGAACAAAGAGGTGATGTTTTCCCTCTTCGCAGAGTTCAGTTTTATCTTTGGAGAGGAATGAGTATAGAAGATGAGAGTCTGTACTCATATGATTCAATTTGGTTATGAATAATAACTAGCTTTCTATCAACAACAAAAATATTTCAAATTTATTAGTTCTAGACATCTTTCTAGAATTAAAGTAAACAATAGTGGAGTATCTTTCAGTTGAAATCCTTTAAAGTAAGCTAATAATAGACAATATGTTAAAATACAATAATGCCAAAAATAAGAATTCCAAAAGCAGATATGGCCATTAGAATGTTTCAAACAACGGAAATTAAAACCCTGAAAAGATGTCAAAGCAAACTACAAGTCTACAGCATAGTGACATTTTGGAAATTTTAGATAAACTCTACTTTATCAAGACAAGAAATTTTACATGGGCAATTTTTTCATTCCTATTTCTGTTAGGTTGAAGGTGGATACCAACCTCCGACGGCGGAGGAGCTCCGACGAGCTCCAGGATGGCGTAGGCGGGCTCGAGCAGTTGAGCTCGAAAGTGGAGAACGCGACCCTCGATTGGCGAACGTGACCCTCGATTGGCGAACACGACCCTCGGCGTTGAGCGGCTCGACCCCCGCGTTTGAAACTCCGACGCTCGCGTCACGGCATCCCACCCTCGCGTCCGAGCAACCGCTGGCGACAGGCTGTCGCCAGCCTGTCAATTGGGTTGCTCCTTCTCCCCGACTTTTCTCTGGCGGCGGTGGAAAACCCCCAAAACGCAGCAGCGTTCTTTCTCCTAAAATCGCAGCAGCGATTTTCCATTTAATCCCAGCTTTTCAACAGTGTTTTTGAAAGGGGATTTAAGAAGAGAGAGAAAAGAGAAGAAGGGATTTTATTGTGGGTATTAACATTGTAGCTACAGTGTTCATTTGAGGAATCTCAGTTTAGAGATTTGCTCTTGATTTGTAATTTCTTGTTAGATTAAATAAGAAATTGACTGTGTGGCTCCCGAGGACGTAAGCAGTTGCCGAACCTCGTAAATCTTGTGTACTGTTCTCTATTCTGCGTTTCTGTTGTATTAGGGATTTCAGCGTTAGATTCCCAACAACTGGTATCAGAGCGTGAAACGATCTAGAAAAAGTCAGATTCAAGTGGGAGACATGGCCGCAGATGAGGGAAAGGTGAGATTAGAGAAGTTTGATGGATCAGATTTTGGATTCTGGAAAATGTAGATAGAGGATTATCTGTATCAGAAAAATTTGTATCAACCTCTCTCGGGGAAGAAGCCGGAGGGTATGAAGGAAGAAGATTGGAATCTTCTGGACAGAAAAGCCCTCAGAGTTATCAGATTGACATTAACTCGCAATGTTGCGTTCAACATAGCGAAGGAGAAGACCACGACGGGTCTTATGGCAGCACTCTCAAATATGTATGAGAAGCCATCAGCCTCAAATAAAGTCCATTTGATGAGGCGGTTGTTCAATCTGCGAATGGCGGAACGTGCATCGGTAGCACATCATCTAAATGAACTCAATACAGTCACGACCCAATTGAGTTCAGTTGACATTGAGTTTGATGAGGAAGTTCAGGCGTTGATACTTTTGTCTTCCCTGCCAGAGAGTTGGAACGCTACAGTCACGGCAGTGAGTAGCTCATCGGGAAAGAAAAGGTTGAAGTTCGACGACGTTCGTGATTTGGTTCTCAGTGAGGAGATCCGACGGAGAGAGACGGGTAGAGCTACAACCTCTTCAGTATTGCATACAGAGTCAAGAGGTAGAAGTTCAACCAGAGGAAATGGATCAGATAAAAGGAGATCCAAATCCAGAAATCCCAATAGTTCGAAGGCTATCGAGTGTTGGAAGTGTGGAAAAACCGGGCACTATAAGAATCAGTGCAGGAGTGCACGGGAGTAGTGGGAGGCAAATGCTGATGTGAACGTTGCCTCCACCTCAGGAGGAGATGATGCGCTGATATGCTCTTTGGAGAGCAAGGAGGAGTCTTGGGTGTTGGACTCGGGAGCATCATTCCATGCTACTTCTCAGAAAGAATTCATCGAGAAGTATATCCCCGGAAACCTTGGAAATGTATATCTTGGTGACAATCAAGCATGTGCCATTATTGGCAAATGTGTAGTGAAGATTAAGCTGAATGGGTCAGTATGGGAGCTGAAGGATGTCAGGTATATTCCCGACCTGAAAAGGAATTTAATCTCAGTAAGCCAGCTGGCTAGTGAAGGCTACACGTTGACTTTCCATGGCGATGACTGGAGGATTTCGAAGGGCGTAATAACGATTGCCAGAGGCAGGAAGACTGGTACCCTGTATATAACAGCGGGTGCACGTTGTTCAATCTCAGTTGCGGTAGGCAATGAGACTTCAAAGCTGTGGCACCAGAGACTCGGTCATATGAGTGAAAAGGGGATGAAGGTTATGCACACAAAGAGAAAACTCCCAGGTTTACAATCAGTAGAGATTGATATGTGCGAAGAATGCATACTTGGAAAGCAGAAGAGAGTTAGCTTTCAGACAAGTAGCAGACCCCTCAGGAAGCAGAAGCTAGAGCTTGTTCACTCAGATGTTTGGGGACCAACAACCACCGCGTCGATTGGTGGGAAACACTACTTCGTGACTTTTATTGATGATCACTCTCGGAAAGTATGGGTCTACTTTCTGAAGAAAAAGTCAGAAGTGTTTGAGGCTTTCAGAAGATGGAAAGCCATGGTCGAGAATGAGACCGGTTTGAGGGTAAAGAAACTCAGAACAGACAATGGTGGTGAGTATGAAGACACCAGATTCAAGAAGTTCTGCTATGAGCACGGTATCAGAATGGAGAGGACCGTGCCCGGCACGCCTCAGCATAATGGTGTGGCTGAGCGCATGAATAGAACGTTGACAGAAAGAGCCAGAAGCATTCATACGCAGTCAGGCCTACCGAAACAGTTCTGGACAGAAGCAGTCAACACAGCAGCTTACTTGATCAACCGAGGTCCATCGGTTCCATTGGAGCACAGAATACCAGAAGAGGTATGGTGCGAAAAGGAGGTAACCCTCTCACATCTCAGAGTTTTCGATTGTGTAGTTTATGTGCATATAAGTGATCAAGGCAGGAATGAGCTTGATCCCAAGTCTAAGAAATGCATATTCATCGGGTATGGTGAAGACGAGTTCGGCTACCGCATTTAGGACAACGAAAACAAGAAGGTGATCAGGTGCAGAGATGTGACATTCAACGAGAAGGTGATGTACAAGGACATGCATAAGACAGATGACGGTGACTCAGAGAGTGAGTCAATATTTGTAGATGCAGATGATGTCCCGCTCCGATATTAAGGAGAAGTACTCGTCCTCCTGTGCCTAACAGCAGATACATAAATTATATGTTGCTGACAGATGGAGGAGAGTCTGAAAGCTTTGATGAAGCTTGTCAGAGTGGAGATGCGAGCAAGTGGGAGTTTGCTGCGAAAGAAGAGATGAAATCTCTAATCTCCAACCAGACATGGGAACTAGCTAAGTTGCCCATGTGGAAGAAGGCACGTCACAACAAGTGGGTGTATCGAGTGAAAAAGGAGCAGAATGGTTCCAGAAGATACAGAGCCCGACGAGTTGTCAAAGGATTTCAACAGAATATCCAAGGAAGAAAGGATCCAGCGGATATGTTGACAAAGGCAGCGACCTTTCAGAAACTGGATTTGTGTGCAACTTCAGTTGGCCTTCATACATAGATGATGAAGGCGGAGCCACACAGGAGAGGAGCTTGATGAGATAGCCTGATTGTCGTCGGTTTGGTCTCCAAGTGGGAGATTGTTAGGTTGGGGGTGGATACCAACCTCCGCCGACGGCGGAAGGACTCCGTAGCGATGCTCTCAGGATGGCGCAGGCGGGCCTCGAGCAGTTGAGCTCGTAAAGTGGAGAACGCGACCTGCGATTGGCGAACGCGACCTCGACTTGGCGAACGACGGACCCTCGCCGTTGAGCCGGCTCGACCCCGCGTATTGAACTCCGACTGCTCGCGTACGGCATCCCACCCTCGCGTCGAGCAACCGCTGGCGACAGGCTGTCGCCAGCCTGGTCAACTTCCGCCTATAAACCCACACCGCGGCCCTAGGGTTTGGGTTGCTCCTTCTCCCCGACTTTTCTCTGGCGGCAGTGGAAAACCCCCAAAACGCAGCAGCGTTCTTTCTCCTAAAATCGCAGCAGCGATTTTCCATTTAATCCCAGCCTTTCAACAGTGTTTTTGAAAGGGGATTTAAGAAGAGAGAGAAAAGAGAAGAGGGGGTTTTATTGTGGGTATTAACACTGTAGCTACAGTGTTCATTTGAGGAATCTCGGTTTAGAGATTTGCTCTTGATTTGTAATTTCTTGTTAGATTAAATAAGAAATTGAATTTGAGGAATCTCGGTTTAGAGATTTGCTCTTGATTTGTAATTTCTTGTTAGATTAAATAAGAAATTGACTGTGTGGCTCCCGAGGACGTAGGCAGTTGCCGAACCTCGTAAATCTTGTGTACTGTTCTCTATTCTGCGTTTCTGTTGCATTAGGGATTTCAGCGTTAGATTCCCAACAATTTCTTGGTAATTATATTCCAAACGTTTGCCCACCACAACAATTTTCAAATTTCAGTTTTATCTTTCCATTCCTTTCATATACATAATTTTACTTTTCCTTTCAATTGACTATTGATCTTGAACTTCTTAGGCTTATTTGATCTTTCAATCAAGTTGACCTTGTCATCAAAGTAAAAGATAACATGTTTTTCGCAGTTCATCCCTAGCGCGAGCATAAGAAAAAATATGGACGAAATTGATGAGAAGACGGAAGAGAGATTGGATGAAGTACTTCAATCCTATTTTAAAGATTTCAAGGAAGGAAAACTCAAAGACAATGGATGGCCAACTCCTTACGCCACTTACAAGCTCTCGAAAGTAGCCATGAACAATTACACAAGGATACTTGCCGTGAGGTATCCATCAATGTGTGTTAACTGTGTGTCTCCTGGCTTTTTCAAGACAGATATAAACTACGATCTGGGTATGTCACGGTCGAAGAAGGGGCTAAAGGCCCTGTGATGGTAGCCCTTCAGGGCTTTACTATTCTCAAACAAAGGTATCTTCATTTGATTAACAAGTAGCCCACATCACATGAAATCAAAGTTCTATTATAATGGAATTAACAAGTTGATGCGTATGGTTGGCTTGTGAACTTGAGAACATGAAAAATTCCTTGTACATTGTTTCTTTAAACATGAATTAGACTGTTCCAATGCACGGAATACCTTTAATTTGCAGGAACTAAGAAATGTTCTAGAATAAATGCCTATAATTGTTGGGATCCAAGTCCTCTAGATGGCAGGAAAAATGATTTCACCGATGAAATGATGATCATACAAGCTTGGAATGTTTGCATTTAACTTGTAAGAATCAGTTTTTGAGTACTGTGCTCTTTATTAATTATTTCTTATTGCTATTTCTAAAGATCTTTATTTGCAATGTGAGACTTGCTATGATAAGTGTGTACGTATTTTCCATCTAGTCCTGCTGCCATCCCTACGCAATAACTACGCCAGAGAAAATTGACATCAAAGAGTTCCAAGTGTTTTACTTCAGTACACCTAGGGAATAAATGATAGTAGTTGACAAGATCTCTGAAAGTTAGTAGTTTGGATAAGTTCTAGCAGTATGAGGAGAAAATAGAGGATCTAATTCATTTGTGATAAACTGCAATGTGACAGTTGATCATTTAGTTATTTCATGATGGAGCAAAATTAACTTAAAAGCATTCGCTGTGAGTCCATAAAGCTGATAGCCTGGCAAAGATTATACCATTTCAGAAAATCGAGAAAAAAAACTTAGGAATAAGACTGGAGAATGAAACAGTGGCATTACGAAATAGACGCTATTCAAATCGAACGGACATGAGTGTAGAGTTGGCGGGAAAAAGTCAAAAGAAGATGTGCACAGGCAGCTGGAGATTTGGCGGTTGACCGCACATGGTGCTGCGGTCGACCGCACCAGAGCCAGAAGTCAGTTTCGGCTTTGGACTTTTGGCGGTCGACCGCAGCACCAAGTGCGGTCGACCACGATCGAGCCCAGGAGTTTCCCAGCTCTCGGGATAATTTACGGTCGACTGGCAGTGTCACTGCGGTCGACCGGCCAGCGGGTTTTGGGTCTGGGTCAGTTTCCAGATCCGGTTTTCTTCTGACTTGTATATAAACCCTAAACTCGATTTTAGGGTTAAGTTTTGGAGGTTTTGAGCTGCCAAAGGGGATTTTCTAGGGCTTCTTTTGTTGGAGTCTATTGGAGAGATCAAGTAATCTTGTTTGAGGGTATTGGGTAAGATTTGTAACCCTAATTTGTATTCCCCTTGATTTCTATTAGTGAAACTCCCCCCTCCTTGCCCCGTGGACGTAGGCACATTACCGAACCACGTATATCTTGTGTTCTTGTTGTGGTCGGTTGGCTTATGTGCATTGTGGTCTACTATTGTTCTTGTGTGTGCTTTTGTATTGTCTATTTTGGGACTTCCGCGGCGCACAACAAGGAGAACATATACAGACCTGCCATCGAGAGAAATGTAGCGGGTGAGGAGGCTGGAGGGACAGAACCCGGTCTCCGCAGTTGCTGTAGCATTTCCTGCAGTAATTTGAAAGAAGTTTCGTTGTTGCATGTGAACAATGCAAGGGTTTCTATCAAAGTTAATTGCTTCCATAAATGAGGTAAATCTTCTTGAGATTAGCATAACTAAATACACAAAAGGAACTAGAGGATATCAAATATTATTAGATATTATTTTTTACTGAGTAAAGGCAAAGCATGTCCAAATGTGATGTCAGCCTTGCTCCATGATGAGCATTTTTGACTTGGTATCTGTAAATTTTGACATAATGAAGTATGGAGGTTTCCAATATTGGCTAAAATTCCCATGAAAACTCCAATTAACCTCCTGTTTCAGAAAGTCAGAAGATGGGAGCATCTACTATACTTGTGCATTCAGCTAGTTCATGATCAGACCCAAAATCGCCGGAAACAACAAGAGAAATGGAGTGAAGGCTATCACTTGACAAATGTTTGGGAAATATCTTAGTTTAGCAACAGTCAGAATTAGCATACTTACAGCATCCACAAAAGGCAGAGGTAAGCATCAGTCAGCATCATGATAGAAGAATATCTGTGGTTACAAAATCGACCAATTTCCACAGACATTAACAAACTTTGGTCAGCCTTTACAATGATTTCTCTTACAACAGTCATATTGAGGAAAACAGAACAACCGAGGCATGCTCCTAGTTCGTCAATATCATCTTTCAAAGTGGCAGAAACTCGCAACTTAATCTATCATATATTCATATCTCTAAATACTAGATGCCTGGTGATCTTTTGTAGAATCTTTTGTCAAATCTGAAGGTGGAGGCATATCAAAGCTGCCTGAAATCTGCACAGGGTGAGCATGTGAAAATGATTGACTGTTTAATGGCATGGATTGATGGTACAACTGAGGTTGAGAGCCAAAAGTCATTGCAGAGCTTGAAAACTGAGCAGTTTCATTTGATGCTGGATACCCATAAATCATGGAAGATGCCAGCAAATAATGGCCTGTTGAATTAAGAGATGCTGAGAAATATCCACTAAAAGGATCAATATTCGTTGCAACACTGTTGTTAGGCCAATACATTGAACCAGCATCGTACTGAACAGTGGGCGCAGGATATATAAAATTTGGGAGCTGAAATATGCTTTGGAAACCCATGCTACTGTTGGTAACAGATGGAGGAATGCCTGCTACTCGAACAGCTAATGCGTGGCCATCAATCTGATACCCGTTCATATATGATATAGCCATAGCAGCATTAGCAGGATCTTTGTACTTCACGAAACCATATCCTTTGCTGATGCCTGTGATCTTATCCCTCCTAATTATTGATGAACAGATCTCTCCGAAAGGTAAAAACAGCTGACTTAGCTTACACTCATCCACAGATTGTGGAAGATGAGCAACATATAAATTGGAATAATCAATTTGTTTCTGTGGCTTCATACTGTGAGTTACTGGATTGGCCATTGCAGATTGTGGAAGATAAGCAGCATATGGATTAGAATAATCAATCTGTTTCTGGAGCTCCATGCTGTTAGATATTGGATTGTTAATTGAAGTTGGCTGGTATGCCTGAGAAAAGTTGGATTGTTGATGAATTGAATTATTTCCTGTAACTATTTGATTTTTCTCAGCTAGCTCTCTTAGTTGGGTGAGCTTATGCACATTGTACTCCTCTTGCACTGGGATCAGAAGCTTTTCTACCATATTTGCAGCTGCATCCAAAGAAGCTTGGCTCTCTGCCTCTATAAAGACATGTGTATCCTCATTGTCAGAAGGGTCAGGATTAGATAGCTTGTCCTTTCGCATGAAACCTTTGCCTCGTATTGTAATGTTAGCACCTGTCTCTTTCTGCATCCTTTTCTGTGTGATCCCTTGCGGCCCAATTATAAGGCCAATGAAATTATAACCGGGATATTCCTTCTCTGGTATGTAGATCTTCTTCTGTAACTTTGGTCTTATGTAATAAGGAGGAGGCTTAAAACCAGGAAAATTTTGAACTAATTCTGAAAGAATTGTTTGCCGCTGCATCATGAGCTTTTGACGGAGCTTAGACTCCTTTAAAATCTCAAACCCTGGTGGTGGAGAGGGGGATCTTTCATGTTTCTGCCGATCATCAATAACCTCTCTGTCCAGCAGCCTTTCAGTAATCTTCGAAGCCTGTTTGTGCAAATTCTGAAATTCCGGATCAAAAAGAAAATCAGGAAGCTTAATCGCTCCAGGCATTTTAGATATAGTGTTCTTTTTTTGAATATCCACATGAACACAATCGTCTGTAGAGCCGGAATCTCCTGGCACCGCATCCCATTTACTCAGCTTCCTTTTATGAGAAATCCTTGCAGTCTCCTCTTTCTCAGAAATAATCAAGCTACTAGATAAGTTTCGAGATTTTCCCAAAAGGTTGTTACTGCTAGATTGAGCTGAGTCTTTATCGCTGTCTCTGTTGTAAGACCGACATGCTAACTGTCCTTCTGATGGCTCATCTTTTGCTAGTGCTTTCTCGTATGGTTCATCATCAGATTCTGTCTGGCATGCTTCTTCTTCAAATGGCTCTTCCTGACTTGGATTGTCCTCGTATGTTTCTTCTTCATTTGGTTTGTCTTCACTCGGATCTTCCTCATATGGCTCTTCTTCAAATGGTTCTTCCTCACTCGGATCTTGCTCATATGGCTCTTCTTCAGATGGCTCTTCCTCACTCGGATCTTGCTCATATGGCTCTTCGTCCCTCGGATCTTGCTCATATGGCTCTTCTTCACTTGGTTCTTCTTCATATGGCTCTTCTTCACATGGTTCTTCTTCGTGTGGCTCTTCAGATGGTTCTTCTTCACTTTCATCCATGATCCCCACGTTCCTGTTCCCATTATTACTCCTAGTTTCACCATGAACAACCAAGCACAGATTCCTCTCCATATATAAACTCTGAAGTAACCCCTGAAAAAATAGATTACACAATTAAAACGCTAATTTCACGATCACATGATAAAGATCAGAAACCATTTTAATCTTAAAACATATCAAAATTATTAATCGACACATATCCACTTCCATTTTCTTACTTCATGCATCAGAAAGCTCTTAACTGCTTAGATTAGATCGATTAAAGAACCTACACAAATCTCAAATATTTAATGCACTCGCTAAAGCCAAACTGGCAACATGTGCAGTCTAGCAAATTAGCTCCAGTATAAGTTCATTGATAATCCATGAGACATTCCATTTGATCCCTTTAGAAGTTGTTCCTATCTATCCTCCCGAATTTCCTGAATAATCTGCTAACAGAACAAGTTTCAACAACAACTTTTAACAGTATCACGACTCAAAATAGCCAACATGTGCCACAAACATCAGCTCATGCTAAAAAAAAAAAAAACCAATCCAAGAAACATTCATGAAATAAAACCAAATATGTATGTCCATGATCTTCCCTTGTATCTTCTATTGCCATTTAGATCAAGTGGGTGACTCTCTTGA
>NC_033797.1:19687072-19687340 GCF_001876935.1 Asparagus officinalis
AATGATCGCTAGATACTAATACTAAAAAAAGCCATAATCAGGCTAGCTCAGATTCAGCAACGCGAATGGAATACGAAGGGTCGTCACAAATGTCAGCAACATTCAAGTACGAAACATGCACACCCATAATGTCGATTCCTTCCTCCAAATATTGATGGGAAAATTACAAATCAAAATGTAAATACGACAGATTTAACAACAAACGAACGCAACGTACGAGATAATATGTTGCAAAATGAAAAATAAAAATTGTAATTATAGAATAATA
>NC_033797.1:19687414-19695172 GCF_001876935.1 Asparagus officinalis
AGTGTGCTCTCCTCAGACTTTTTCCATAAGCTAAAACAGGAAATTTTGTGAAAAAAGGGGAAAAAGGAAATACAAATCTATTACCCTTTAAAAGAGCGAGTTACTGGAAAAATTTTCCCTCCCCAAATTAACCTTCAACCGAAATATATATACCAACCCTATCCCTTACAACATCAGCTGAAATCAAAATCCCTAATTCTTCCTTCGGTTCTTCCTCTCCACCTTCTCCTCAGCCCATCCAATCTTCCGTTACATCTTTTAAAGATGAAATCAATTCACCAGTTCATCCGTTTCCCTAAATCTTCCTTCGGTTCCGCCTTCTCTCCGCCTTCTCTCAGTTCTTACGTTACGCCGTCCCACGATCTTAAGCCATAAATTTCCAAAATTGATTGTTACTGCCCTAATCATCATCTCTGCGCCTCCGCCATCATCTCCTCAGTTGTCTGAATTTTGGCATCGGTAAGAATAATTTTACTTTTTTGGTGTTCATTTAATTTAATTTTGTTCTAATTAGCCATCATCTCCTTTTGTTCTAATTCAACAATAGGTCAAGGATTGTCCGAATCAGGGCTTGCTTCAAGCCTCCGCCATCATCTCCTCAGTTGTCTGAATTTTGGCATCGGTAAGAATAATTTTACTTTTTTGGTGTTCATTTAATTTAATTTTGTTCTAATTAGCCATCATCTCCTTTTGTTCTAATTCAACAATAGGTCAAGGATTGTCCGAATCAGGGCTTTCTTCAAGTCTTCATATTGCTCCTTTGTCAGTTTCATCAGGTAAGCCATGTATTATATATGAAATAGTGATGACACAGTTTAGGATCTACCCTAAATGTTTCAGTTTCATGTCGTACTTTAGGCAACTCTGTTCATGTTCAAGCATTAATACCTATAAGTATGATTTTATATGCTATATGATTGATCATCTTATTAAAAATTGCGACTGTGATTTTGAATGCCATGTAATATTCTTTCTGGCAATTGAAACACAGTCATCACATAAATTAATATATAAGACATTCATTTAAGAAAAAAAAATTGATCAGGTAAAAGTTAGAATGAATATTGTTTACTAGATTTATTGCCTGTTCTAATTTCACAATCGCTTATGACAATATTCTGCGTGTTGGCTATATGAAATCCATCTGTATTTGGACTCTCATCTGTTCTAATTTTTCCTGTCTGGTTAATTTAGTCTTTATCTATTGTTCGTATTCAACAAACAAGTGTGAAATGGCAACGGTATATACCTCGAGCTATTAATTGTCTACGTTTGAATTCTTATGCATGCTTGCTCTGTTCAGGATACACTGCCTGAAATTGGCCTTAAAAGTATGAATCTGATGATTTGCACCTCAACATATGACATTTTGGAATGCGTTTACATATTTGTTTGAGCTATAACTATCATCTATAGTTTGCTATCCTATTATGTAATAGTTGCATTCAAAAATGATAGTTGTGCGAACACATTGCCAACCCACTGGATATATGACCAACAAAAGTCCCATGTAGAAATATCAGTAAATAATGATCAATAAGATTTTTAATGCAATAATAACATAATTAACAGCATAGTTGGAAGCATAATAACTAATGATGCATTGCTCCATGATATAAGTAATGAAGTGCCCCCTAAAAAGATAAGTGTCCAAGATGTATATAATTGTCTGCCCCAAGTATTTGCGAGCATCAAACAGGTATTTGCTGTTTGCTCTCCTCCTTTCTGCGGTACACCCTACATTAATTCTCTCCACCTTTACTTTTTGTAGAAGAACGTCTTATGATAGTCTTATCAGTAGAAAATTGCAGTGGGAAGATTGTTCATGGAAAGGTCTGCTCAAATATGATGTGACAATCTGTGAAAGAAAGGTGTTTGCTGTTTGCATAACTATACATTGTAAGTAGTGATTTAATGTTGTTTTGAGTACAGTTCTTATTAAAGCCTCAATATTTGGTGTTTGTGTAGATCATTGGGGATGAAAATGACTTGCTTAATCAGTTGAATGATAAATGTAACTCAAGCTTCCCTGCTGAGTTTGAGAAAAATACCCTCCAGACATTAGGACCTGGGAACCCAACTCCTATGAAAATTCTCAGGGAGAATCTTCTATTTTGCATTGCAAGTGGAGAAAAGGAGAGTTGTCAAAGTCAACTTATTCCTTCGGCTGCAATTCCTATGCATGGATTCTTGATTCTGGTTAATGCGAGTATATGAGTTAAGCAACTTTCTTCTCTTTTCTCTTTATTTTGTTCATAGTGATGATAACTCTATTTCCTTGTATTTATCTTCTTCTACACTTAAATATTTATTATTATTATTATTATATGACTTAAAAAAACAGAATTAACCTTAGCATATGAGATATTTATGATTACTAATGCATGTATAGTGTACCAAAATTAAAAAAAACTAAAGTACTATTGAACATCAAATAAAATATACTTATTCTCTCAAATTATATTCACTGCTATACTTATGTTTAATAAAATCAATAATTTAACACAATAAATTTTTTTTCCTTGTAGAAATATATATTCTACTTCTTGGATTCCATAATCGCTATACATTTGCATAAGGACCTGGGAACCCAACTCCTATGAAAATTCTCAGGGAGAATCTTCTATTTTGCATTGCAAGTGGAGAAAAGGAGAGTTGTCAAAGTCAACTTATTCCTTCGGCTGCAATTCCTATGCATGGATTCTTGATTCTGGTTAATGCGAGTATATGTTGAGGTTTGTTTTGCTCATGAATAGGGATTATATGTCGAAGTGTTTTACTTCATGCTGTCATTTACTCTGATCATTTATTTAAGTTGAATCACGTCGAGTATGGGCATATCTTTTTGGTTCCTTATGATACCAAGCGAATTACAGCGTTTTTCCACAAGGATATGTTCTATTTGTTTTCACGGTTTGCAAAGGAAAACAGTAATTGCTCCCTAAAGGTCTTTTTTTTGAAAAGTTCTTCGACAACTCCAGATTATGCATAATTACAGGTATTTTACTGACCGCGTTAGTTAATTTTCTTATTCATATGTAATTTACTAAGTAAGTCAGCATTTGGGGTTCCTAATGCTGTCTGAACACAAACTTTTTGGATTTGTGCTTAGTAATTTTTTTTGAGAATAGTGGAAGGAGAGACCTAAGAGAACAAGGATGAATTTTTTTAAGGAGTGCTTTGAGAAACCTTTTATGATATAGGATGTTATTACGATACTATTCTTATAGGATTCATAATGCCGAGCACGACATTGAGGACAGGTAAGAAATAAGAATAAGCTGAGTCTGGCTATTTTTTGGCTTGACAAACAAAACATGATATACACTCTTTACCATATCATAGGAATTCCCTCACTGTTTTCTTTTTCTTTTTCTTTTTGACAGTTAAAGAATATTGACTTTTAATATTATATACCAAAAACCTAACAGTTTGTTGCTACCTGTGGAACAGGCTGCTTACTTTGCAAACCCTTTACAGGTGGAACTTCTTACAGTTATCAATGTATATGACTGCAAGTATAACAAATTAGTAACCATATCTGAGCTTGCAGATTATCATCTTAAGACATTGCTGTTTACAAGCCAGAACTTGGAATCACTTGTTGGATTAGTAGCAGAAATATGAACTATTTTACAGAAAAAAAACAATGTCGTGTTCAACTTACTGTCCTCTGATTGTGCTACAAAGGTGTTCCTGTTTCCTCAGGTAAATTCCAAGCAAGTATTATATTATCATTGCATCCTGTCTGATCTTGGAGAATATTTATATGTTACAAACTTAGACCAATGCATCCATTTTATTGATTGAGAATGTGCCATACCAATTTATTGTCCTCAAGCAATAAGAAAAGGCTGAGAAGACAGTTTTTAAAGTAAAAAATTTCTGCAACTCCATTTTATATAACTAGAGTCTAGAAATTACATCATGACTATCTAAAATATAGATAAAACAATCTCAAGGTTTTACTTACGGCCCCATCTTTTACTTGACGACTTAATAAAAGGAAAAAAGGATGTTCTGAGTTCACTGATATCACTATTGTCTACTACCTGCACTGATGAGTCCGTGTCACTATCTACTTCCTCCCTATGTGATATTCTACAGCGCTTTTAAGGATATTTTCCCCTTTAATCTTTTACGAAATAGGATGAATAACTTGGTATTTTAATACTTTATGTCAATGAAATGAATCCTTCCGAGAGTTTACAGGATCAAATACATAGAAGGACCCAAGTAGGGAGCTCAGATATTGAGTTGCAGAGAGGCGAGAATTCTGATACCGATAAAAGCGATAATCCAGATTCCAAATACTCCACCAGTATAAGGAACATGCTACCTTCAAACAAATGAGATGTACTTGAAGACTCTTCGAGGTAATTCAAGTCTACTTGCTCTCATTCTTTTGTAACCGCTTCGTCCTTTTGGTTACAACTGATCTGACACTCAAACTGAAGGCTTTACTGCTGCTCAAACCCAGATTTTAGACAGCAGCAGGCAAACAACTGTATTTTTCATCCATATTTTCTTTTTTTTATTGTTTAAGTGTACCTACGGTGTATTCGAAAGTGCTCAAGACTCTGTGTACAGTTTGTAGATCTTTGAAAGATTGATTCTTTTAATGACTTGGACCTATTTTAGATTGCTTGATGAATTTGTCATTCTGTTTCTGTTGAACTTTTAGTTTTATAAATACAGTGCAGTAACCAACACTTTCAGCTAAAGCTGTCCCTAACCAGGACATTTAAAGATTGATCATGACTTTGTATTAATGATGTCAATGCCTTGTGTTTTGGGGCAATGCTTTGAGTAGTAGCTTTCATCGGCTCGTCATCAAGGGAACTGATTTCTTTAAGGAGCAGCACTTTACAAATTATGAACTTTACAAAGTTATGTGGCAGAGGATCCATCTACTTGGAAATTTCATCAATGCACCTTGTTAAGTACCTGACAGAATTGAGTGCTCATCCTGTTGGTTCAAATGCCCTTGATGTTGCATTAGAGGTACTCCTTTCTTTTGATAACATCTATTCAGTGCTGGAAAATAAATTTTATCTTTCACTTGATTATCATGTGATAGCATGAATAACCCTTAATGCCAAGTTATAGTACTTTATCTGATATTGAGCTCAAAGTCAGGCTAATCTTTTTAATTACATCTCAGAGAGCATTTTGATGCTTTATCTTAATGTACTACAGAGAATTGGTGTATGTCAGGTATCAAGACACATCTTTACCTGATTGGTAATTCTACTGAAGGCAATTGTGTCTATGCTGATGAGGACTTACTGGATGCTCTACTCGGTTCTGCGGTACACCTTACATTAATTCTCTCCACCTTTACTTTTTGTAGAAGAACGTCTTATGATATTCTGATCAGTGGAAAATTGCAGTGGGAAGATTGTTCATGGAAAGGTCTGCTCAAATATTATATTCTGCTTTAAAAAATTGTTGGGTCCCTTGACGCAAAATCACTTGTTTCTATGCTTTATACAATATATTCTTCTGTAATCTCTGCATGTATGTCGATATTTATCTGTTTGTAATTGTTGAAACTGATGAAATTATTTCCTTATGCTGGCGTGTTTATCTTAGCTATGGTACATGTATACTCCACAATTAGAGCTTTTTTTCTTTTCTCTGTTTATAACACTTTATTTTATTAAGCCATTTATGTGTGGCCAAACTTTATGAGGAGGCATAAATAACTGAAATAGAAGAAACAAATTGTTTTATGATTTGACGCGTTACTTCAATTGTAAGGATTCCATAGCAATACCATTATTGTTGTAACATTTGGAACTATTATTTATATTAGCAAAATTATGCACATATTTGGCCTGTGTGTAATTTGTTCCATCGTGTTGACTATCTTAGCTACTATCTGAGGGTTAACATTTAAGTGCAGGTTCCTGTGGATCTTGTTATTGATCACTCAGTACAGATTGATGTGGCAAGATCAGCGAATGCAGTTCAGGCAAATATGGAACTTGAGTTTCAACACAACAAGGAAAGATTTGGATTTTTAAAATGGTGTTCCAATGCATTCAATAATATGCTTGTTGTCCCAAAAGGGTCTGGTATTGTCCACCATGTAATTATATTACATCATTCATGAAGGGTGCATCTGATCTGCTGTCGTGTTAAGAGTTTAATCTCAGCCGAGTTTATGATAATTAATGGTTGCATAATCTAAACGTTGTTCTTAACCTGTCTTGCAGATGAACTTGGAATACATTGGACGAGTTGTTTTTAACAATGAAGGAATGCTTAACCCTGACAGTGTTGTTGGTACTGATTCCCACACAACTATGATAGATGGGTTAGGTGTTGCTGGCTGGGGAGTTGGCGGAATAGATGCGGAAGCTGCAATGCTTGGCCAGGTTACTTATTACTTTAAGTGCAATTAATTATATGTTTATGAGCATTGTATCGTACAAGTATAATAACGGGACCATCTTACCTATATACTCCACCAACCTTCCTTTTCGTCCTCTATATATTTATTTGTGTCTTTGTGTTTGATTTTCCTTTTTTTTATTTCTTTTTTTAGGGAGGATATGTGGGAAAGGGCATAAAACAACAGTATATATTTTCCTGTTTATCATTTTGAAGACAATGATTGCCTGATATTTCTTCGGCACAATCAACTCTCTGCACGGTATAGGACTTTCAATTACATCTCCCGGATGAATTAGAGGACAACTTATAGATTTATTTCCTCAAAACTCAAAAGGTGCATCAATGGATCAATTGGCTTGACAGCATGATTGGGCTTTCCGCTTATCTTGTGGAAAGCGTACTTTCAAGGAGACATCCAATTCAAGAAGAAATCGACGGATAACCTCTAACATTGTATTACTCATCTCAAATGTAATATTAATCATTCATTTTAGTAGCTTTAGTCAGTCATCGAGTGGAACATTTGTATTGAGAGCAAGACTGATAATACATATATAATGTTTGGACGCTTACATCACAGTGAAAGCAACTGCCTAAATATAGAGGGAAAAAATGCATTGTTGGTAGATGACGGCTGTTCGCTTTCTTAACTTGTAATTCTTTTACATTCTTATAAGTTTCTCTCGAACGTCCAAATGTGTTCCATTTAATTTATATCTAATCGGTATTGTGTTCTGCAACGATACTTAACTTATGATAATTTAATGTGAGCCCTTAACCATTTTAAAAATTTGAATTGGCCAACCAATCAATAAATAAATATATTTTAATTGTTCAAATGATGAATATTTATATTATGTCTATATGTTTTATCCATTATTTACATTCCATAATTTTATAACAAAACATTAAAAATAAAATTAAAAATTTTAAACAAAAAATGAAAACTTTACCACGTGCATTGTACGTGCAATCCAACTAGTAGAAATAAATAAATGGGAGTTGATGATAGCAACCGTCCGCTGTCCTATATGTGCTGAGTATTAAGACAATCACAACCGTTGATTTTCCACATGGTGGTGCCGTGTTCTCAAGCGCCTGTTTAAATTAAAAAGCTGCAAAGATGCGAGAAACTGATCGGCGTTAGGTAAAAGAGGAGGGGAAAATATAAAAGAGGGTTATAGAAATAAATATAAAATACATTTATGGATTTTATTGAATTCGGATTATCATGATTAGTGAATATGAGTAATACTTATACATAAATTGTAGAAAATTTTGGACTTTATTGAATTAGGATTACCATGGCCGAAATCTTTATCATCTATATTCTATATCTAAAATCTCTCCCCCTTG
>NC_033797.1:19695182-19741325 GCF_001876935.1 Asparagus officinalis
ACGCCACATGTCATCTCTTCCCCTTGAAAAAGCCACATGACAAGCCTCTTCAGCCACGTGTCAATCTCTAAATAATTCATAATTTCGATTCCCAACATTATTCATTATTTTAAAAATAACAATATTTTGTATATTCAACAACCTTCCATTTTCTGCTTCAATTTCCTATATATGACCTACATTCATTTTGGCTTCTCAAGTTTAAATTCTTATTTAATATCTTTCCTCCTCATCCCAAATTCAAGTCTTTGATCTTTTATTACTTTCTGGATCTTTCCCCTCCTTCCACATTATTATTATTATTATAGAATTTTCCTCTTTCTCTCCTCCTTTATTTGGGATTCAGATTGGAATTTGTTGAAGATGACGAAGAAGGAGAACATGGTTTTGATGATGGATTCAGAGGAAGCGAGGGCTCGGTTCAAGCATCAGGCCCTTTTGCATGATTATGATGAACTGCTCATGGTAATAAAAAAATCTTTTCTTTTTTGTTCAGATCTGCTCTTTTTCTTTTAAAAATCTATTTAAAAATCTTTTCTTTTTTGTTCAGATCTGCTCTTTTTCTTTTAAAAATCTATTTATGTACATATGATCCGTTGTTATAGGGTTAGGAATTTATTTGCTTGATGGGTTATCTTTGTTTCTTGATTCAGAGATTTCGGGTTTGTTGTTATGTGCAATTTTGACTTCTCCATGGTAGGCATCAATTTGGGTAGTCTCCTTCGGTTCTAAAATTGAAGGATCTTTTTAACCTTTTAGCGGTGTTCTTATATGTGTGTTTTGCATTTATCCTTCGTGATGCGTGTCTGAGTTGATTCATTTTAGTTCCTGTTAGTCTAAGTGTGTAGACCCGAAGCTGCAATCGAAAAGACGAAGAAAACAGTCAGAAGACTGTGCGTTCGACCGCAGTGGCAGAGCCGGTCGACCGCGTGCACTGCAGGAGACTGAGAAGAAGTTTTCGCTCTGGTCGGTCAACCAGCGTGGCCGCTGCGGTCGACCGCAAATGTGCACAGGACCCTGTAAACAGATTTTTCTCTGGCCGGTCGATGGCCGCTGCGGTCGACCGCAAATGTGCACAGGACCCTGTAAACAGATTTTTCTCTGGCCGGTCGACCGACCTTGGCACGGCGGTCGACCGCGAATCGCCCAGACAGTTTCCTAATATATTTAGGAATCTGTTTCAAGCAGGATTCTATATATACCCCAAACGATTTTAGGGTTTAAAGGACATCAAAAAGAGAGCTTTTTGGCTGCTAAGAGAGAGAGAATCTCAGAGAGATTTACCCCTTGTTTGAGAGCTTGTATTTTCTTCTTCAATTAATAGAAAGATTGTGTGGTGTGGCTCCCGAGGACGTAGGCACGTTGCCGAACCTCGTTAAATCTGTGTGTTCGTCTCTTTTACTGTTTTTTACAAGGTTAGATCTTTATTTGTGGTTTATTCCTACTTTCCTACTTTCAACACAAGGTCCGGAAGGGCAAGGGTTCAATTGATTATTTTGAACCCCCCCCAACAACTGGTATCAGAGCTTCGTTCAGCAATTTGTGTGAAAGCCATGGCAGAGGAAAGCAAATCAAAGATTGAGAAGTTCGACGGATCGGATTTCGCCTACTGGAAGTCGCAGATGGAGGACTATCTGTACCAGAAGGACTTGTATCGCCCGCTTCTGGGCAAGGAAAAGGGAAAGAAGACGACGGAGTCAGATGGTGATTGGGAGGTACTGGATAGGAAGGCTCTAGGGCAAATCCGGTTGTCGCTCGCCAAATCAGTAGCCCACAATATTCTGAAGGAGAAGACGACGGTGGGGCTTATGGAAGCGCTCGCGAAGATGTACGAGCAACCGTCGGCAGCAAACAAGGTGCATCTAGTCAAAACTCTTTTCAACCTCAAGATGGCAGAAGGACGGTCCTTCACGATGCACCTCAGCGAGTTCAACACGATTGTTGATCAACTTATCTCCGTGGACATCATGTTCGATGACGAAGTGCAGGCCCTTCTACTACTATCGCAGTTGCCGGATAGTTGGGCAGGTTGTGTGATGGCAATTAGCAACTCGGCGGGGAAAGAGAAGTTGAAGCTGAATGAGGTTCTTAGCATGATTCTATCCGAGGAGGTTAGAAGAAAATCGTCCGAATCAGAAGGTTCAGGTTCAGCCCTAAGTTTCGAGCAGAGAGGCAGAAGCCAGAAGAAAGGGAACCAGAACAGGAATCGGTCGAAATCAGTGAAGAAGAGGCCGAACTCGAAGGTTAGGTTTATCAAATGGAAGTGTTGGAACTGCGGCCAGGAGGGCCATATGTCTTCGGTCTGTAAAGCACCAAAGAAGGATGCGGGTGAGCAGGAGGCTCATATCGTGCAGGATGCCTTGATCCTTGCTATGGATAGCGATTCTGATTCTTGGGTCATCGACTCAGGAGCTTCTTTCCACGCCACTGCTAATAGGAAACTACTTCAGAACTATGTAGCAGGGGACTTTGGTAAAGTATACTTGGGGGATAATGAACCTTGCAATATTGTTGGAAAGGGCGACGTTCAGATATAGATAAAGGGCTCTAAGTGGAACTTGAAGAATGTGAGACATGTGCCGAAGCTGAAGAGGAATCTTGTTTCGGTGGGACAGCTTGGAGCAGAAGGCTACGTTTCGACATTCACCAGGGATTCGTGGAGAATCTCCAACGGTGCGATGATTGTTGCCCGAGGCAATAAAACGGGAACTCTCTACCTCACTTCTCATGCGAGTGACACCCTCGCAATTGCAGCTGGCAATGAGAGTATAGATCTGTGGCACAATAGGCTGGGGCACATGAGCGAGAAAGGGATGAAAATTCTACATTCACAAGGAAAGCTAACCGGGATCGACACCGTGGAAGTCGGGGTTTGTGAAGACTGCATCTTTGGGAAGCAAAAGAGGGTTAGTTTCCAGAAGGGTGGAAGGCCACCTAAGGCTCAGAAGCTAGAGTTGATTTATACAGATGTATGGGGCCCAGCCAGTGTGTCTTCTTTTGGCGGTTCGAGATACTATGTCACCTTTATCGACGATCACTCGAGGAAGGTGTGGGTTTACTTCATAAAGCACAAGTCAGAGGTGTTCGAGATCTTCAAGAAGTGGAAGGCCATGGTCGAGAACGAGACAGATCTGAAGGTGAAGTGCTTAAGATCAGATAATGGTGGAGAATACGAGCTGGAGGAGTTCAAGAGGTTCTGTGCTACGAATGAGATTCGCTTAGAGAGGACTACTCCAAGGACGCCACAGCAGAACGACATTGCAGAGAGGATGAACAGGACCTTGACAGAGCGTGCACGGAGCATGCGATTACATGCAGGCATGCCTAAGACATTTTGGGCAGATGCGGTACATACGGCAGCATACCTTATTAATCACGGGCCATCAGTTCCATTAGATTTTGGGATTCTAGAGGAGGTTTGGAGTGGAAAGAAGATAAATCTCTCACATTTGCGGATAGCCAAAGCAGTGGGAGCAGCACTACGGATACAGGTGGATCCGAGTACATGGATTTGGAGGAACTTCCAGATGGGGGCGACGATGTCAGTTCTGACCGTAGAACGGAGGAGACTACAGGTGCAGAAGCTACTACCCAGGGCGTGGAGCCTAGGAGGTCATCTAGGGTACCCAAACCAAATCCCAAATACCTCTCGTCACTTGATTATCTACTCTTAACAGATAGCGGAGAGCCGGAGTGTTATGAAGAGGCAGTGCAAGTGAGTGAATCTCAGCAGTGGGAGCATGCGATGCAGGAGGAGATGGATTCTCTACTCACTAATGAGACATGGGAGTTAGCCCAGCTACCTGCGCAGAAGAAAGCCTTGCACAATAAATGGGTCTACCGGGTCAAGCAGGAGAGTGATGGAAGCAAGAGATTCAAGGCCAGATTAGTAGTGAAAGGGTTTCAACAGCGGGAAGGAGTGGACTACACGGAGATATTTTCCCCTGTTGTGAAACTCACAACCATCAGAGTGGTGTTGAGTTTGGTAGCTGCAGAAGACCTCTTCCTTGAGCAGTTAGATGTGAAGACTGCCTTTCTTCATGGTGACTTGGATGAAGAAATCTACATGAAGCAGCCTGTTGGCTTCATTGAAGAAGGAAAGGAAGAGATGGTGTGCAAGCTCAAGAAGAGCTTATATGGTTTGAAACAGGCTCCGAGACAGTGGTATAAGAAGTTTGATAACTTCATGCAGAACAATGGCTACAGAAGATGCAATTCGGATCATTGCTGTTATTTCAAAAGGTTCGAGTCCAGCTTCATTATTTTGTTATTATATGTTGATGACATGTTGGTAGCAGGACCGTGTTTAGAAGAGATAAACAGTTTGAAGAGGCAGCTAGCAAAGGAATTTGCAATGAAGGATCTGGGTGCAGCGAAGCAGATTCTAGGGATGCGAATCAGTAGGGATGAAGCTGAAGGGACATTGAGTTTGAGCCAAGCTGAATACATTGAGAAGGTACTTCAGAGGTTCAACATGCAGAATGCTAAAGTTGTTAGCACACCCCTTGGAAGTTAGTTCAAGTTATCTGAGGAGCAATCGCCTAAGACAGATGCAGATAGAGAGCATATGAGCAGGGTGCCATATTCTTCAGCCATTGGGAGTCTCATGTACGCGATGGTTTGCACGAGGCCGGACATCGCTCATGCAGTGGGAGTTGTGAGCAGATTTGCAAGCAATCCAGGAAAGCATCATTGGGAGGCCGTAAAGTGGATAATGCGGTACTTGAGGGGAACAACGAACAAGCCACTATGTTTCAGGAGGAAGGAGTTGGTGCTGCAGGGATATGTGGATGCAGACTTCGCCGGTGATCATGATACGAGGCGAAGCACCACGGGGTATGTTTATACCTTAGCGTCGACAGCAGTGAGCTGGGTCTCACGTCTGCAGAAGATTGTGACTTTGTCTACAACCGAGGCTGAGTATGTCGCGGTGACTGAAGCAAGCAAGGAGATGATCTGGTTGAACGGGTGCTTGGAAGAGTTGGATCTGAAGCAAGGGAGAGGAGTTCTTTATTGTGATAGCCAGAGCGCTATACATCTTGCCAAGAATCCAGTATATCATGCTAGAACGAAGCACATCGACGTTAAATACCATTTTATACGCTCGCTGATCGAGGACGGAAAGTTGCACTTAATGAAGATTTTGGGGAGTCAAAATCCGACGGACATGTTGACGAAGGCAGTCACCATTGAGAAACTAGAGTTGTGTGCAACTTCAGTTGGCCTTCACGAGTAGAAGACGAAGGCGGAGTCACACTACGAGGATCGTCGCGATCGTCGGGATGTTGATTGAAGAAAGAATTTTCCGGGAGAAAAGATACATGCGAAGACGGGGAGAGTTCGGGTGAGCTCATTGATGACGCTTTGGTTTCCAAGTGGGAGATTGTTAGTCTAAGTGTGTAGACCCGAAGCTGCAATCGAAAAGACGAAGAAAACAGTCAGAAGACTGTGCGGTCGACCGCAGTGGCAGAGCCGGTCGACCGCGTGCACTGCAGGAGACTGAGAAAAAGTTTTCACTCTGGTCGGTCGACCTCTGGCCGGTCGACCGGCCTTGGCACGGCGGTCGACCGCGAATCGCCCAGACAGTTTCCTGATCTGTTTAGGAATCTGTTTCAACCAGGATTCTATATATACCCCAAACGATTTTAGGGTTTAAAGGACATCAAAAAGAGAGCTTTTTGGCTTCTAAGAGAGAGAGAATCTCAGAGAGATTTACCCCTTGTTTGAGAGCTTGTATTTTCTTCTTCAATTAATAGAAAGATTGTGTGGTGTGGCTCCCGAGGACGTAGGCACGTTGCCGAACCTCGTTAAATCTGTGTGTTCGTCTCTTTTACTGTTTTTTACAAGGTTAGATCTTTATTTGTGGTTTATTCCTACTTTCCTACTTTCAACACAAGGTCCGGAAGGGCAAGGGTTCGATTGATTGTTTCGAACCCCCCAACAGTTCCAACTCTTTTTGATCTTTTCTCAATATTTTTGGGTTAATTTTTTTCTCCGTTGTTATACCAAGTATATCTATTTTTTAACATACGAACAAAAGAGCTTTGCTTTTATATTCTTACTGTGCAGGAAACTGAAGCAAAGAAGAGGAAGTTGCAGAAAACAATTGCAAAGAGACTCAAACTAACGGCTGAAGTCAAGTACTGACATAGATAAAAAAATTAGAGTTGTGGATTTTGAATATTTTGCAGTTTAGAGAAGGAAGAGACAGATTATATCCTACAGATTGATATTCTAGAAAAATAAAAGGAAAAACTAGAAGGTAATTCAGCACAAAATTGTTATTTTTATTTTAAATTTATCTATGTTTTTTCCCGTCTATGCAAATAGTGATCTCTTTGCTGGTCTAACCGACCTCTTTTATCTTGAAAAGTGTTCAACTTTCCTACATTGTAATTAATCCCTATCCATTAGAGATTCTATTATCAGCAGTTAGAACAATAATGCAACTCCCCCTACCCATTTCAATTAGAGCTTACTTTATCTATCAATAAAATCTGCAAAGGTTCGACGGAAAGAGTATTGCAGGTTCGTTTCACTTTGTTTTTTAATCACTTTTACTATTTTGTTTGTACTGTACCGATAATGCCAAAAACCTTTCCTTACTAAAATTTTTACGAATCTCTAATTGTTACACAGTCGCCAATACTATTCGAGTTTGTGAAGGTCTAGTTGGAAAGGGTACTACATGTTTGTTTTCATCTTTCTGGTAGTTTTATCTTCTTTAATTGTGTGATTTTAGTGGATTTTTTCAATTTAATTAAGTCTTTAACTAAGGCTAATGCAATTTAATTATTAATTGAATTCAACTTTCAAAGTTGTAGGTAAATTGGCCCTATTAATTTTTTAATTACCAAAGGTTAACCTATATTTAAAGGTAGTGTTGACCATTATTTGCATTCTTATGTTTCATAGCATTTACAATCAACCATGATTAATGTGAACGATTCAAACAGGCTTCACATCTAAATTGACCAAACTTTTAAGAATTTTGTTCTCTATAGGTTAATTACAAAATATGCTTAGAAATGAACATTTTATATTACCTTTGAATTGATTGTAACATAAGTAAGCAATTCATATCAATATTATCCTTAAAAAAGGAAAATTATTTTCATATTCTCAAAAGAGATTTTTCCCTTAAGATGTACAATAATTCTCCGGTGTGTAATTATTTAATTATGTTGTAGGTCACATAATTTGATTCTAAGCTTGGAGTTTTGCTAAGCACTCTTCATGGATTCAATACATGAAAATAAGTTTCTTTTTCAATTTTTTTGGTGATTTTATGTTGTTTGGGAATTTTTTATTGAAATGTACTTATTTTAAAAAAAAAATTAGTACAGGGAGTCCTTTTGTTCAAAGCATGTGGAAGTTCTTAAGAGTGTGTAGGCTGAGATAACATTTAAGGTGACCGCAGAGGTTGTTGAGAGAGGATTGTTTCTATAAGATGGAGAGTGAAGTAATTTGATTTATTCCTGGAAAAGGGTATGTTGTTTCATCCATTAGTTGTAAGTTTGTGTTATATTTTTTCTGTATAGATGTCTTTTCTTACTCATTTGGAGTTAAATCCCTAGAAATTATTTAGTTTTTTGTATTTATTTTAAAGTTAATCTGAACTTGGATACCACAGTTATTTTTACACAATCAAAGTTAAACTTTTGAGAACTTTGGGATCTTTTTGGGCAAAAAGTAAGTTTGGGGTATTGAGGTTCAATTGGTATAAACTTTGTGATATTAAAATGAAATAACCCTTTGTTTTATTTTAGTTTCTTATACCAAGGCTTGAGAACAGTAATTATATCCTATTAGATTATTTTTAATGATATTAATGCTCTTTATCTTGCAAGCAAATTAACTATTTTTGTCTATAAAAATCCTTTTAAAAAAATCATATTTTAAGTTATTTTATGAGGCGGAGGTATGTGTCGTTGGTTTTGGTTATTTGTTTATTTAATTATGAGGTACTTTTTTTAGATTCAGAGTTATTTGTTTACTTAATTATGTTATGAGGTACATTTTTGTAGACAAATTCGCTCTTTCTTTGTCATTTTATGAGGTACATTTTTAGTTATTTATTTATTTAATTATGAATATCAATAAATGATGATTTGAGTTTGTGTTTTTATTGTTGTTTGCAAGATAAATATTCAGAGTTTTGAACGTTGTTGTTGGTTTGAACGCTTTGATGTACAAGACTTAAATCTGCTGGGTGAAGAAATGCAAAGATGTAGATTAAATGTTTGTAAAATTAAATGGTTGAAATATGACAGTAAATGCAAGCTAACATGTTGCTTTTGGCTAAAATTTAACATAGTTAATACACTCTAATTTGACATAGTTGATGCTAATTTGACAGATTTAAGTTCTTCCATGAAAATAGCTCATCCTATCTTAGGTTGTCAATTTTTTCTACTGTTGTTTTGGATTGTTATGATTTTTTTCTACAGATTGGTAGATTGCTCACTCTTTCATTAACAAAAGGAAGAAAAATGAATACAAAAAGCAAAGATAGAATTAAATATTTTTCTGCCTATACAAATGTATTTTTCTTTTCTTTCTATATAATTATATTTTTCTGTTTTAGATCTGTTTGTTTCTTTGTTTATCTTTACTATTGGTAAGTGATGAACTCAATATAATCTTACTAGAATGTATTTCTCTTATATTATATTTTGTTATTTTTCTCCAATAGCAATGCATTTTACTTCAATATTTTTGTTCTTTCTTATGTTTATATAGAGTATGTGAAAGTTGCATTTTATTTAACTAATTGAGTACTTCTTATGCCATATTCTTATGGTTTGATGATGTTCTTAAATTGTAATCATATACAATTTTCTTACACTGACTTTATTTGATTTAGGTATTACATTGTCTCGTCAAGTGGATGTCATACACTCCTTATATGATAGGTATTATATTTTCTTTGTTTTTTTTGACATTTTATTTTTATTTTACCAATTTCTTTGGAAAGTTATCAACGGTTTAAATATTGATATGACTCGCACAAAATGTTCAAATATTATTTTCCCATGTTTACATTTTTCCAAACCTTTCATTTTTTTTAAAATTTTTAAGTTTACCCATTTTTGGTACTTTTTATATTTCAGTTTAATTTTGAATTTTTTCTACCTTATAAATAATAAAATAACTCCCCCCATATTTCTGAATACCGTTTTTACACATTTACATTTTTCAAACTATATATGATCTTAAACTGATTCAAGTTTTCCAAACTTTCTAATTTTCCAAACTATATATGCAACTTAGATTGTATCATTTCTGACTACTTATATATTATTACTGTTTTATTTTGCATTCTTTTGTTACATTAAATTTTGTATATTAAACAAATCCGTGCATCGCACGGGCCTGAAACTAGTTTCATATGTAACATAGCAATGTTGTTAGCTCTTTTTTTTTGTTCATTCACTCTTAAAATATAATAAGTCAGGAAAAAAACATATATCAAACTTGCTTATGTAGAGGACAAAAATTATAAAGCGTTAATAAGTATTATCTCTTAATTTTTTTATTGAGTTCGAGTGCACTTAGGCCCCGTTTGGTACGCGGGAATATGATGAAATGGAATACCATTCTCACTTCTCATTCCCTCATACCAAACAAAACTAGTTTTTAGATGTTGGAATGATCATTCCCATGGAATGGTCATTCCTACTTTTTGTGAGAATGTGTATTCCAAGTGAGAAGATATGGAATGATCATTCCCATTCAAGGGGAGAATCAAATTAGTTAGGTTTTTTTCAATTATACCCCTATTAATAATAAGAATCAAATTAGTTAGGTTTTTTTAGTTATTATCATTAATGTTTATTTTTATCTTATTAAAAATCTTTTTTTTTATGACAAGGGAAACTTGGTCACCCCAGCTCAGTTTAACTCATTCGGAGCCCCGCCAGCGGCCCTGGTTCGATTCCCCTTGTTCCCTTCACATCTACAAGGAGCTACCCTTAATACCAGGGGCTCATCCCCACGGGCAGAGCGCGGGCGAGCAGCGTGGGGACCACTGGGACCCGAACTGGTGAGCATACAACGAGCTGAGCTGGATTTGGTGACCAATAAAACCCCGGGTTTCCGTCCCCACCCTTAAACCAAGGGAAACCAGGTGAATGCGGCTACGAGGATTCGAACTCCTGACCAACAACGGGCAATAGCCTGGAGAGATACACTCCCCCATGGAGAGCTGCTGACCATGAGTCCCACCCGCGGGTGGAAAAAATCTATGTTGTTATAAGGGCATTATTAGAAAATGAGATTTCATTTTCACTTGTGAACTAGTGATACCAAACATGAGAATGAGAATTAGATTTTCATTCTAGCTTCATTCTACAAACGCACACAAATAAGAGAATGTGAATGACTATTTCATTCTCACATGCATTCCATTTCCTTCTTTCATTTCATTCTCACTTGACTTCATTCCCACGTACCAAACGAGACGTTAATTATATGGAAGTCTGCAAGTTTATAAATATGTGCTTCCTCCTCTACAAAGGCACACGTCATTAATTACAAAGAACTTCATTTATGCGCATGACAAAAAAGAGGTACAATCTCTCTCTTGAGTGTTATTTGCAGAAAAATAAGTGCATGGACAAGATTTATCAAATTTACCTTTTGATTTCTTTCCTTTTACTAAAATTACCTTTATTTCCTCTTCTACTCTCTTTCTTTTGATGTCAGCAAAACGAAAATTCGATCTTGGCAAAATTTCAAAATTATCATAACTCAAGAGAAATAATTTGTTAATCTGAATCCATGCATATCTCTAATTGGACGGACAACATCTAATCCAGAAAAGTAGATATCTTTCTCACCATTTTCATTTCTGAATGTATCGTTTGTAAATTAATTTTCTGGGAACGAGAAGCATCAAATAAGATACTAAGATTAAAATGAATTTTATAATTTGGTTTTTATTCCCCTGAGACAAATGTGCAATTAGATCCAAAAGTTTGCTGCTGCCGAAACAAAAGCCGTGAAACCTCATGAGATAGCCTGAGGAAAGTGCTAAAAGATTATTTGGCACATTGATATAAGGATAACAATTATATGTAAATCTATACAAGAATGTTGATACCACTACAATGAAGTAAATTTTCAGATAAAGAAGGGGGTGATATGATATTACCTCCAAATATAATAAAGAGAAAGGTTGAGAGGCCAAAAACTGCCGGGAGGAAACAAATTTCATAACTTCTTTTCACTGGCAGTGAAGTTTTGGGTCTAACTGCACATTTTGCTTAGGGGAAAAAAACCAAAACATCCTCAGAGCTAAAAAAAGTATCAAACTGGCAAGGCAGATGCACAAAGAAATACCAAACTGGTAATTTAGCCATTGGTTAAAACATCTCAAAGCAAAGGCAACTACACCTCTACGGCATCAGTTCTCAAAGCCATTCAGAAGGACCAACTCTTCAGAAAAATTTACTCAAATTAAAAATAATAGTAAGATTATTTACTGTGAATACAACCGATAAGAGCACAAGAGCGAACAAGCATCCGTACATTAAAAAGAAGGGTTGTTACCACAGGTTAATAATTACAGTGGGAAAATCAGACTGGAGTAAAAAAGGCTCGCTAGCATCCAACTTCTTTCCAGTAAAGAATTGAAATTCGACGTAGCCTAGAAACCAACTCCATCGTCAATGCTTCAAATAACACAGGCATGTACCTGGGCTTTAATGCAGAATGATCAAGACACCTAGACTTGCCCACTGACTACAATTCAATTCCTGATTCCAAAGCATACATCTCCAATTTTTCGATACAATTGAATTGGTTATGGTCTCTTAGCCAAGCAAACCTCAAGTTAGTAGGTTACCCATTATGGGATTACATGCAAAATATCAAGTTGGAGGCATCTGATAGCTACCCAAATTCTGAGAGAAATCAGACTGGGAAGAGCCTAGACTGGTTGAAGGCATTGGTCGATAAAATGATTGAGGTGACGAGTCAAAGCTCTTCACATAACCTAGAAAATGAGCAAGATCATATTGAAAATTGTGGTTAAATCTGGAATTAAACTGAGAAAACAGATGTGCTGTAATTTTAAACTTTTTCAAGTTAACTGTTATGCGTTTGTGAAATGTTGTGTTTAAAGCAATATTTGGCCTACTCCGGTGCAAGGATCCCAATGCCAAACTGCTTCCAGGAACAACAGTACAGTACTCTGGTGTGCATCAACTCAGTACTGTCAAGATCTCCTCGATCTATAAAACTTTTCGGTCAAGGCAAAGATCTCCTCGATCTCAGAACCTTTCGGTTCAAAACCTTTTGGTTTCAGGGCAAGTTCCTACGAGAATAGTTTCTACAACAGCAGCACAACAACAGCAATAACGTCAAAATCTCCTCGATCCGACGTTCGTTTTTCAAACTCGCGTGTGTATGTCTATGAGCTGCCCAATGACGCTATTTATAGGCCTCTAAGGCCAGCTTATGAGACACTCGTAATTAATGTGGTTGTTACAATTCTCAATGGCAATTATGATTGTAACATCAATACATTAAATTTCTCTAAATACCGTTGTAACTGCCGCATACAGTAATTCCTGAATACGAGGCAATCAATGGATGCCTTACTACGAAACGCGAGGGTCACGTCTCAGCAAATCAGATGAACTTTGTTTGTAGGACGAACCTCGTAGAACGGGCAAACCTCGTCGAACAGGCGAACCTCGTCGAACGAACGAACCTCGTCGAACATGCGAACCTCGTTTGACGAGAGAATCTCGTCAAACAGGCGAACCTCGTTTGACGAACGAACCATGCCAAACGGGTGAACCTCGTTTGATGAGCGAACCTCGGCAAACAGGCGAACCTCGTTTGACGAACGTGAAAGTACCCTAATACTGCTAGGAAGGAACCCTAGAGGGGGGTGAATAGGGTTTATGCTAATCTAATCCGATTTATGCCAATTAAAACTAATTAATAAATATCCTAGCAAGTATGATATATGACAAGATATATATGCAAGGATATACAAATATAAACAAGGGTGAAACAATATAGTGGACAATATAAACAAGCAATTGACGAAGGCGATATAAACAATAAGCACGAATATAAATGAACGCCAAAGCAATCACAAACAAATGATATGTTCACGAGGTTCGGTCCGCCTGACCTACGTCCCCGCTCCTCACCTCGAGGAGATCTCCACTATCATACCGGTTTTTCTACGCTTACCCGAAAAACGTTTACACCTCACAATACGGTTTTCTAGCTAACCGAAAACTTTACAATCACTCACAATGTAACTACACTAACTACCACCTCAAGTGTTGGTCTCTAGCCCGTGTCTCCCTCAAGTGTTAGGAATTATAACATCTCTCTAGGCATTATCACCTACACCACTCCTCTTGGGACAATCTCGTCTCTCACCACACACACTCCTCTTGGTGTACTAGTGTAATACAAAGTGTTCCTCACAATTAGGCTCACAATACAAAAAATTTGTTCTCTACAATAGATGAGAACTCAATGTAGGCTCACTCTCTAAGTCACACAATCCCATAACCTAATTATACAATGTATGCAAATACAATAAGCTCAATGGTTGTGTGTGTACAAAGAGATAAATAAAATCAACTAAACTCAATATAAACACTAGCTTAATAAAATGATAATCAAACAATAAAATGTAAAGCTAGATTGAGTTTAGAAAACTTCTCCAATAAATGACAAGAGTGAGAGAGAGATGATTTGAAGCTCAAACACCAAAGATTATCTCCTCAAGCCCTTGTGAAATTATCTTCACAAACCAAAATCTTAAACACTCTTTTAAACAAACACAAAACACCCTTAAACTTGTTTAAACAATTCTCTTGGTTAGTAGGAGAGGTAAATGCAATGGGATATTTATAACAACCCAAGACATCAGCCAAAACCCTAAGGAAATGACCAAAAACCCACACAAAAACAGATCTGGAAAATAGTCGTTACTGTTCAACGGTCATATTAATAAGTCGACTTGCATTCGACTTAGTATAAGTCGACTTGAAAATTCACATGAGTCGACTTTCCAGATAAAAATAACACATAAAAATCAGCACATAAGTCGACTTGGAAAATGACATAAGTCGACTTGGCAGAGAGTTTTTGCACATTCCAGAGCATTTCACAAGTCGACTTGTCAACTCTGATAAGTCGACTTATAAACGTGCACAGGCACTGTACATGCTAAAAATCTGATTTTAAAAGTGCCTTTAAAAATAATAAATAAATTCCAAAAATTATAAAACTTTAGGAAATCATTGTAAACATATAAATGAACATGTTACAAAAAGAATTTTTGGAATTGCACTTCCCAAAAGTGAAAACTCATTATTTTTCAAATATGTCCAAAAACATGAAAAGTAAACATACATGTTTTTTGACATTTGACATAAACCATGTTTTGAAACTTTGTAAAATAAATTTATAGACTTGATAAAAAGTATAAACTATAGTTGTTAAGTCTATAAACCATATAAACTAAAAACACAATATTTTTCCAAAAGTAATAGAATATGAAACATATAAAAGTATATATGAAGATATATATTATTTCATATCCATATAGCTAAACCAAAACATATATGTATATATATAACTATATATATATACAAAAAAAAAAACGTGTATGTGTGTATAAAATTGAGCTTAAAGTACTAACACACATAATATAAAACCTAAACTAAATTACCCAAGCTTGATGATCTTCAACGAAGCTCTATCTTGGTACACTTGCGGATGAAGCTTGACTTGGATCTTTAACATGAATTGCAAGGCTTCAACCACTACTCCGCCAACCTCCATTGGATATGATCATGAATGCGTAATTCCATCCATCCTCCAACACATTGTTTGTCTAGAATACCTAATAAGAAACATAAACACTAGACAAACAATATTAGAAATTGTTTGTAATCATCAAAACAAGATTAGAAGATATAAGCTCATAACATGAGATCTAACAATCTCCCCCTTTTTTATGATGACAAACAATCTACACAAAGAGTATATAAGATATACAATAAAACATAATACTCTTACAATATACTCACAAACCACTTGTTTCTCCCCCTTTGGCAACATCAAAAATGGGGAAACAAAATAATAAGAGAGCGAAAGCTCCCCCTATCATAAAGCATAGGTGAGTATAACACATAGTATAGGGATTGCTCCCCCTATCAAATTGCCATATGGAAAATATGCAATTATGAACATGGCAAACAAATGTGAGTAATATATGAAATGAATGCTAAGGCAAAAAACATGTGAGTAGACATAAATGAAAGATATGCTAAACATAACTCACATACAAACAAGATAATGAGAACACATAATGATATGTCATGATAAATAGGTGTCTCAAAATACAAGAAATATAAAAACCATATAAATGAATAGATTTATGAAATCAAAAGAGAGAAAAACATGAGAATCATGCAAAAAGAGTTTTCGAATGAAAACAAATCAACCAAATGAAATCATAAATCAACCATTTAAACCAAAAATGATGTTTGATCAACAAAAAAAAATTCTTTTGTAAGACTTGATCAAACCACTCATAGAATATATTACAAAGCACGAATAGATGATCCATTAGCACAAACACATAAATATCATCATATAAGTGAATTATAATGAATTCAAAAGCAACAAATCAAAACACAATTTTTAAGAGAGGCGACAATTATATCAAGCTCTTGAGCTTGTTCCAACCCATATAATCATTCTAGCATCCGGTAAATATGATTTGGGAATAAACACCCAATAAACCCGGAGAGTTATATAAATACAAACCTCTCATCAAAATCAAAGCTAGAAATTATGAAAACAAAAGAATTTGACCAATAAAAGGAATTGTTTTCATAAAAGTTTAAAATACATTTTTCAAAACCAAGAGAAAGAAAATTAAAACACTAAAAATTCTTGGTTTAAAATCAAATTTGTTTTGGTACCCAAGTATTCTTGGTACCAAAAAAAGATTTAGGGACATGACCCCTATCATTTAAGCTCAAAGCCCTAGGGTTATGAACCCGTTTGGGCGCATGTGGTGCACGAAAGTGGTCAAACAAAAATTATATAAGTGACCTTTACGATTGCAATTTGTGCAATGAAAAGGTTAAAATAATTTGCGTTGACCAAATGGTTTAGCACGGAAAACATTAGAAACATTTGCAAACATGGATGATCTTTTAAAATTATTTTGCAAATGTGAAACTCTCTTTACATCAAAACAAAATTTGGCCAAATGACCAAATCGACCATAAAAATCACATTTAAACACATGAGCATGCTTATGATGAACATGATGAGTATGTGCATGTGTATGTGATGAAGAAGCCTTATGAGATGCACAAGAAACATTAGTCTTGGAGGATTTATGTGCATCATAGCAAATTTTAGCTAAATGGCCTTTACCACCACAAATGGAGCACTTGTAAACTTTGCTATACAAGTGTGCATAGTGTGTGGGTGATTTTGTAGCACTATATTTAGCACACTTGTCCATAAGTTTCTTATGATTATTAATGCATATTTTCAAAGTTGAATCTAAAGATGAAATACTATTTTTCATAAGATTCAAATCTTCATTTTTAGGCATATATGTATTTTTAGAAGTAGAACATAAATAGTTATTTATAAAAGAAGCAGTATCATTTTGTATGTTCTTTACTTCTAACATGTCATTGTCTTTTTCATGAGTTAAACTAGTAAAGTTTGAAAGCAATGAATCATGATCCGATTTTAATTTATCATTCTTTTCTTTGAGGATCACATTCTCATTTGAAACATTATCAAACTTAGAAATCAACAACTCATGATCGAACTTTAAATTAACATGCTTGCTTTTTAAATCAACAAAATCATTTTGTAATTTCTTGTAGGCATGCGCTAATCTATCATATGCACAAGCGAGTTCATTAATAGATAGATCATCATCGGATTCCGAATCGCTTACCACACTAGGGCTATCGCCTAGTGGCTGTGTGCATGATGGTGATGCTCCAATAGAACTTGAAGAGGAACCCGCCAAAGCTTGTCGGATAGCCTCCGAGTTCCCTTGATGTGTTTCTATGAATTTCCACAATTTATAAGCACTATCAAAAGAATCAAGCTTATTAGACATTGATGAATCAAATGCATTTAATAGAAATTCTAACACAAGCTTGTTCATAGTAAACATCTTCTTATCATGTTTGCTCCACTTGGATTTCTCCAACATGGGCACACTATAAGCACAATCAATAACTTCCCATAGATCAATATTTTTGGATTGAACAAATATTTTGAATCTAAAGCACCATTGATCATAGGGAAAAGCATTAAATTTTGGAGCAACACTAGGAACATAGCCTAAACAAGATGCATCATACATAGCCATAATTATATAAAAATACAAGCAATGTAATCAATAAATCACAAAACTAGATTAGCACAAAAAGCTAACTTGGATCTTTAACTCAAGGTGGTTAGAACTTAAATCAAAGAGCACCAAGCTCTGATACCAATTAAAAGTACCCTAATACCGCTAGGAAGGAACCCTATAGGGGGGTGAATAGGGTTTATGTTAATCTAATCCGATTTATGCCAATTAAAACTAATTAACAAATATCCTAGCAAGTATGATATATGACAAGATATATATGCAAGGATTCTTCACGGTGGCGATGGAGTGCCTCCCTCGAATGCTCGCGTCGAGTTTGCTCTCCGTTGACGATCCGCACGTCTTGATTCACTGGAACGATGTCTTCTCCTCACGATTTGACGTTGTGGAGAACTTGCGTGGCAAGTTTTAGAACTCTTGATGAGTTGATAACTCTGAACGAGTTTGAAACTCTATGAAAGAGTTGATTTGAACCGAAAGTTCGGTTAATAAGCCAAGGATCAAAGCCTCTGGATCTCGGTTGCTGAAGAATGCTTCCAGATCCAATGATTGAAGAAGCTCCTATTGCTGATCTCTCCCTTTACTGCCAAGTCTCAGCTCCGAATAAATGCCAACCTTCGGTGGTCGATCCGAGCCCAAAATTCCAACCGGGAGAGAGAGCCCCCTGAACTGAATTGATCTTCAGTTATTTATAGAGGATTAAGGGGGTGAAACCGCCCCTTAAATCTCTCCTAAGTGGGGTGTAACCGCCCCCAAATCGTGGGAAACGGTTTTAGAACCGTTCAACTCATGTTGAATGAGTCAAACGCCCACGTTGGCGTTCAGGACCCTAACCTCACGTCTTAGGATTGAGACGCGAGGTTGGGTGTTGGCTGAACATTGATGAACGCGAGGGTCGCTCGTGTTTTGGCTTGTTGTAGCTTGGAAACGCGGGGGTCGGTGTTGGTTGGACCCCTACGAACGCGAGGGTCGCTCACGTTTCGCCTGTTGTAACGCGGGTCCGACTCCAGCGTTTTGATGTTGAAACGCGGGGTTTGACCCTGGCGTTTTGATGTTGAGACGCGGGGTTCGACCTCGGCGTTTTGATGTTGAAATGCGGGGTTCGACCTTGGCGTTTTGATGTTGAAACGCGGGGTTCGACCCTGGCGTTTTGATGTTGTGACGCGGGGTTCGACCTTGGCGTTTTGATGTTGAAACGCGGGGTTCGACCCTGGCGTTTTGATGTTGTGACGCGGGGTTCGACCTTGGCGTTTTGATGTTGAAACGCGGGGTTCGACCCTGACGTTTTGATGTTGAAACGCGGCGGGGTTCAACCTTGGCGTTTTGATGTTGTAACGCGGGGTTCGACCCTGGCGCTTTGATGTTAAAACGCGGGGTTCGACCCTGGCGTTTTGATGTTGAAACGCGGGGTTCGACCTTAGCGTTTTGATGTTGAAACACGGGGAGGACCTCCGCGTCTTGCCTTGCAGAGATTATCACCAAGTAATCTCTTTTTGTCATAGCGTTGCAAAGATCATTGTCTTGTAATCTTCGTCTTGGCTCCTTGAGAATATGAGAGTCGTCAGATTGTAACTCCCGATGTTGATTGTGAATGCTGTTGAACTAGAGCTCTCATCGGTTGTCGTGAAGGTCGTCAGATTGTAACCTTCAGCGATCTACGTGAAAGTCTTCAAATTGTAGCCTTCTGGAAGTCGTCAGATTGTAACTTCCATCATCGGTGGTTGATGGGGGATAAGCTATCTATTATGATTTTTAGACAGCCTACAGAACCCCCTCCAAAGTTTTCGAAAGTTCGCGGTTGACTGGGACGGATATAAGATATGAACATAAAAAATAAGTGCGCCAATGCAATCACAAACAAACGATATGTTCACGAGGTTTGGTCCCCATGGCCTACGTCCCCGCTCCTCACCTCGAGGAGATCTCCACTACTATCTATTGTGATTTTTAGACAGCCTACAAACGTTTACACCTCACAATACGGTTTTCTAGCTAACCGAAAACTTTACAATCACTCACAATGTAACTACACTAACTACCACCTCAAGTGTTGGTCTCTAGCCCGTGTCTCCCTCAAGTGTTAGGAATTATAACCTCTCTCTAGGCATTATCACCTACACCACTCCTCTTGGGACAACCCCATCTCTCACCACACACTCCTCTTGGTGTACTAGTGTAATACAAAGTGTTCCTCACAATTAGGCTCACAATACAAAAAATTTGTTCTCTACAATAGATGAGAACTCAATGTAGGCTCACTCTCTAAGTCACACAATCCCATAACCTAATTATACAATGTATGCAAATACAATAAGCTCAATAGGTTGTGTGTGATCAAAGAGATAAAACAATATAAACTCAATATGAAATCTAGCTTATGAAATTAAGAACAAACTTATAAAATGCTAGAATTGAGTTTAAGGAAACTTCTCTATAGATGACAAGAGAGAGGGAGAAGAATGAATGCTCAAACATGCAATAGGGTATTTATAACAACCCAAGACATCAGCCAAAACCCCAAGGAAATGACCAAAAACCCACACAAAAACAGATCTGGAAAATAGCCGTTACTGTTCAACGGTCATATTTATAAGTCGACTTGCATTCGACTTAGTATAAGTCGACTTGCATTCGACTTAGTATAAGTCGACTTGAAAATTCACATGAGTCGACTTTCCAGATAAAAATAACACATAAAAATCAGCACATAAGTCGACTTGGAAAATGACATAAGTCGACTTAGTCTAAGTCGACTTAACAGTTCGAATAAGTCGACTTGGCAGAGAGTTTTTGCACATTCCAGAGCATTTTATAAGTCGACTTGTCAACTCTGATAAGTCGACTTATAAACGTGCACAGGCACTATACATGCTAAAAATCTGATTTTAAAAGTGCCTTTAAAAATAATAAATAAATTCCAAAAATTATAAAACTTTGGGAAATCATTGTAAACATGTAAATGAACATGTTACAAAAAGAATTTTTGGAATTGCACTTCCCAAATGTGAAAACTCATTATTTTTCAAATATGTCCAAAAACATGAAAAGTAAACATACATGTTTTTTGACATTTGACATAAACCATGTTTTGAAACTTTGTAAAATGAATTTATAGACTTGATAAAAAGTATAAACTATAGTTGTTAAGTCTATAAACCATATAAACCAAAAACACAATATTTTTCCAAAAGCAATAGAATATGAAACATATAAAAGTATATATGAAGATATATATTATTTCATATCCATATAGCTAAACCAAAACATATATGTATATATATAACTATATATATATATACAAAAAACAAAACGTGTATGTGTGTATAAAATTGAGCTTAAAGTACTAACACACATAATATAAAACCTAAACTAAATTACCCAAGCTTGATGATCTTCAACGAAGCTCTATCTTGGTACACTTGCGGATGAAGCTTGACTTGGATCTTTAACATGAATTGCAAGGCTTCAACCACTACTCCGCCAACCTCCATTGGATATGATCGTGAATGCGTAATTCCATCCATCCTCCAACACATTGTTTGTCTAGAATACCTAATAAGAAACATAAACACTAGACAAACAATATTATAAATTGTTTGTAATCATCAAAACAAGATTAGAAGATATAGGCTCATAACATGAGACCTAACAGAACGAACCTCGGCAAACAGCCGAATCCCATTTGACGAGCGAATCGCATTGAACGGGCGAATCACATTTGACGAACGAACCTCATTAGACGAGCGAACATCGTCTGATCTTGTGAATCAGACGAACCTCGTCTGATTTTGAGAACATTAGGGTCACACCCTTATGCGAATACGTAGCTCGTCCTCATGGTGCGAAGCAGTCTGCGAGGCAACCTTCGTGGCTCCACCTAGCCCTGATGCCTCCGTGCGAAGTAAAAAGTGTGACTAACAAAGCGTCACTTAGCGTCTCAGCCTGATTAGTCCCGATTCCCGGCCCATTGGTCCATGGCCCACGGCTCACTAGAACTTATGAGGGATTATTTAAAATAAAACACTTCTCATTTTGCCGTTAGCAGACCTCGAATAAGGGACTTTTTAAAACACCAAAACATTAACTTTCCACTAGGCTACTAAGCATTTATGAAAAGTACTTGTAGTTAATATATATGTAGTTTGAAAACTTATTTTGGAAAGTGGTTTTGACTAAAAAATCTAACAATCCCCCATAAGTTTGTAAACTAGTATCGTGTAATGATGTCGTTGTTGCAATCGTTGTGCATAAGGTAGATGTCGCAAGGACTTGAATCCCTCTTAGACCAACTGAATAGAAGATAGATGCATGGTGTCGCAGAGACTTGAACCAGCACATGCCTAAAATTCAGCGATCACACAAGATCAAACTCATCTGTGGTAGTTTTCACTTTGAACCACACTTGCCTTTGCTATGCACATTTATGGCCCTGTGCCTATCCTAGTTTCTGCTAGGACTCTAGGTATCTTTCCACAAGACACCATAGGAGACAGTCAAATCTCCACTCATGCATATGTGAGTTCTTTAGGCATGTTTACTATTAAACATCCTGCATCCGAAATGTTTTGAACTCATTAAAGCTTAAGAGTCATCCTCTCTCATGATAGGATTCTAGGTGAGTCCTTTAGACGTGTTTCCTATCTAATACACCGCATCCGAAATGCTTTGGACCTATTAAGGTTTAATAGCCAAACCCTTTACATAATAGGATTATCGTTGAGTCCTTTAGGCATGTTACCTATCCAACATCCCGCATCCGAAATGTTTTAAACTCATTAAGTCTTAACAACCAACCTCTTTACATTATAGGATTTTACTTGTAAATCTTACTTGATTTTTGAACCAATCATCTTGTTATTGGCGTAAGCTTTGAAGTAATAACTTGACGAAATGGTAAATGTTTGTAAGACTCACCAAACTTTACAAATTTTACTTGACTTTCGAACAAGTTATCTTTATTATTAGTAGTGTAAGCTTTGAACTAATAATTGGATGAACATGGTAAGTATTTGTAAGACTCACAAAGCTTTGAGACCTATTGCAGCAGACGTTTTTCGACTATATTCTTTTCCAGACCTTTAGTCAAAGGATCAGCCACATTCTCTGAAGACCGAACGTCAATTACTAAGATGACTCCTTGGCAAATGAGTTCTCTCAAATAGCTATGCATCAAACGAATGGTCCGGTTCTTTCCATTGAACAATGAGTTCGTTATCACAGCACCCATTGCCTGATTATCACAATAGATTGTAATTACGCATTGTAATTCTGTCAATGGAATGTCTCTGAGAATACAACTGAGCCACTCAGCTTCATCTCCTACAGCACAGAGTGCGAAGAACTTAGATTCCATCGATGACTATGTAATTATTGTTTTCTTCTTAGATTTTCACGAGATGGCAGCTCCACCCATGATGAAGACAAAACTTCCAGTAGATCTGCACTCATCTGAATCTGAGCACTAGCTCGCATCTGAATAGCCTTCAATTACAGTCGGATATCCAGTGTAGAATAGGCTCAGACCTGTATTTCCTTTCAAGTATCTCATCAATCTCTGGACAGCATCCAATGAAGCTTTCCAGGATTACTTGTGAACCTACTAAGCATTCCTATAGAGAATGCTATATCTGACCTTGTGCAGCTCATCGCGTACATAAAACTTCTAATTATCTTTGAGTACCTTAGCTGCTCTACCGATCTTCCAGTGTTCGGCTAAGATTCTTGTTGTAATCATACACACTGACAGTTCTGACAAGTCGTAGTAGCCATACTTCCTTAGCATGCTGTCGACATAATGAGATTGGGACAATCCGATACTCTCTTCAAAATATATGATTTTGATTCCGAGAATCACGTCCACAGTTCCAAGGTCTTTCATGCTGAACTGTGCTGATAGAAATTTCTTGGTAGATGTTACTATCTCCAAATCACTCCCGATGATGAGCATATCATCCATATAGAGGCAGATAATAGCCACCTTTCCTTCAACGATCTTGATGTATAGGCACTTGTCAGACTCACTGACTTGATACTCATTGTTACGAACAACCCTATTGAACTTGTCATGCCAGATTTCGGTAACTACTTAAGTCCATATAGAGTTAATAAATTTACAAACTTTACTAAATGGAGCATCAAGTCCTTCTGGTTCTCCATGTAGATCTCTTCTGTGAGGTCTCCATTGAGAAAGATAGTCTTCACATCCATCTAATGTATGACGAACCTTTTTATCGCCGCCCATACGATAAGCACTCTGATAGTAGTGATCCTGCAAACTGGTGCATAAATATCAAAGAAATTTATTCCTTCTCTCTGTGAAAATCCTTTTGCCACTAGTCTTACTTTGTACTTCTTAATAGTACCATCAGGACGAAGCTTCTTCTTGAAAATTCACTTGTAACCGATAGGCCTAGCACCTTCAGGTACATCCACCAACTCCCATGTGTGATTTGGATCAATGAATCCATCTCATCATCTATAGTTTTTTTCCACATGAGAGCGTCTGTTGACTGCATTGCTTCTTAGAAAGTTTGTGGGTCTCCTTCCACATTATAGGTAATGAAATCATTTCTAAAATCTTTCTGTCTCCTGACACTCTTAGAAGATGGTTTAGTAACTCCTTCATCGCTGACACTTTTAGTTTCTCGCGAAACTAGCTTCTCTGGTGCATCTGACGTACTAGCATTCTCTGTTATATCTTTTAGCAATAAACATTTATCACTTATACTCAAAGAATTCTACATCCCGAGCTTCAATGATGGAGTTGGTTCCAAGGTTAAGGAACCCGCAAGCATCGCTATCTTTAGCAAAGCCAAGAAACACACATCTGTTTACCTTTAGACCAAGCTTAGGCCTTCTGATATCTGAAACTCGAACATATGCGAGACACCCCCACACTTTGAGACTATCCAAAGGATCTGGATATCTCAACCATAACTGATGAGTACTATCAGTTTTGAAATATGGTATTCTGTTTAGAATCCAGTTTGTCATCAGCAAAGCCTCTCCCCAATAGCATGTAGGTAGACTGGATGTGATTAACATCAAATTCACTATCTCGGTCAATGTGCGATTCTTCCTTTTTGCAATTCCATTAGATTACAGAGAATATGTAACAGTAGTTTCAGCAATGATTCCATGCTCCTTGAAGTATGCATCCGACTCCTTAGATCGGTACACTCCTCCTCTGTCGCTCCTCAATCTTTTTACCTGAAGTCCAAGATGCTTCTTCACTTGAGTCCAAAACTCGACAAACTTACTAAATGCTTTATCTTTAGATTTTAGCAGGTAGACGTGACAGAAGTGAGAGTGGTCATCAATGAAGGTGATGAAGTATTTCATACCGCCTTGAATGACGAAGCTCTTGAAATCACAAGTATTTGAGTGAATCAGATCCAACAGGTTGATGCTCCTTGTGACATTTGGAAAGGGCTTCTTTGTCAGCTTAGCTTGCGCGCAGACTTCACAGTTCTCAGGTTTGTTACCCTAATATTTTGGAAGTAATCCTAATTTCTCCATGCTAGACAGTTTTCTATAATTTACATGTCCTAACCTATTGTGCCATAATACAAAGGAGTAAGCAGAAGAGGATACTTCATTTACAACTGAGTTGGGTACAATAGTACTGATCTTATACATGTCATCAGTACGATATGCATTGCCAAAATACATTTTCTTAAATGATAACACAACTTTTCCTCCTTGAAAATCCAGCCTCATACCTACATCACACAGCATGCTTCCAGCAACTAAATTTTTGATAATTAAGGGAACATGTTTCACATCTTTTAATGTGAGTCTTCCCTAAAGAGAGAGACAACACCACAGTCTCAGTTCTAAGAACAGGAATCACAGAACGATCAGTCATTGATATGTTCTCTTTGATAGCAACATAGGAAGAGAACAAATCTCTGTTGGAGCAGACATGACATGTAACACATGTATCTAACCACCAACCAGAGACATTGAGAGTTATCACTTGGAAGAGCATAACCACACAATTATCAACTTGATTAACATTGTGTGTTGTTCCCTTCTTTGGTATTTTACAGTTCTTGGTAAAATATCATTGCTTCCCATAGTAGAAGCATTTGCCGCTCTTCTTGAAATCATTCTTTTGAACATTCAGCTTCTTCGCATTATGGTTTTTCTTTTTGTTAAAGGACTTATTTTTCTTAAAAGAAGAACTAGTACTCTTCTCAGAGTTTGCAGTCATCATATTGGCAAACGCCTTTCGCTTAGCTAGAAGCTCATTCTTCGTGTGAGTCCGAATCACGTTCTCGATCCGAATGAACCTCTTCAAATCAGACAGAGTCACCTGTCTTTTTCTTCTTCGAATGTCCGTGGAGAATGACATCCAAGATTGGAGGAAGCTTGTTGACAATTGCTCCAAAAATAAAGGTTTGATAAAGATTAATCTTTTCATCCTTCAGCTTCATAATAAGATTTTCGAGCTCTTTGACTTGAGGCAAAACCTCAATGTCATCATCGAATTTGAAGTCAAGAAACTTATCAATAAAGTGAGACTTAGGAAGCTTCTCATCATCAGTGTATTGCTCCTCCAGAGCATTCCAGATTTCTTTTGCAGATGTCTTGTTGGTGTAAGCATCTGTCAGATGATCAGCAAGACAGTTAAGGAGATAACTCCTACAGAAATGATCATCTTTAGCTCAAGAGGTTTCAGAGTCAGTGTCTTCTTCAAAGTTAGGTTTCTCCTTAGAAACCACATAATAAATTTCCGAAAATCACTTTCCGACGTCATGCGTTGAAATTAGATTCATCAAAGTTCTCTAACTTAAGATAATCAACTCCAAGAGTCCTCGCAGGATCCATTAGTAATTCAGAAATATTTCTTTAAAATTGTTAGAAATTATGGTTAAATCTGGAATTAAACTGAGATAACAGATGTGCTATAATTTTATACTTTTTCAGGTTAACTGCTATGCGTTTGTGAAACGTTGTGCTTAAAGCAATATTTAGCATACTCCAATGTAAAGATCCCAAGGTCAAATTGCTTCCAGGAATATCAGTACAGTACTCTGGTGTGCACCAAACCAGTACTGTCAAGATCTCCTCGATCTATAAGACATTTCAGTCAAGACAAAGATCTTCTCGATCTCAGAACCTTTCGGTTCAAAACCTTTCACTTTCAGGGCAAGCTCCTACGAGCATAGTTTCTGTAGCAGCAGCACAACAACAGTAATAATGTCAATCTCCTCGATCCGACGTTCGTTTTCCTCGCATGTGTATGTCCATAAGCTGCCCAAGAGCGCTATTTATAGGCCTCTAAGGCCAGCTTAGCTCCTAACAAAGCGTCACTTAGCGTCTCAGCCCGATTAGCCCCAATCCCCGACCCATTGGCCCACGGCTCACGAGCCAACGACCCACGAGCCCACGGCCCACTAAAACTTATGAGAGATTAATTAAAATAAAATATTTTTTGGCTTACCGTTGGAAAACCTCGAATAAGGGACATTTTGAAACACCAAAACATTAATTTTCCACTACTAAGCATTTATGAAAAGTACTTGTAGTTAATATATATATATAGTTTGAAAACTCATTTTGGAAAGCGGTTTTGATCAAAAAATCCAACAGTTCATTCGATCTTGCAAAGCCACCAGAAAAATGAGATGTTGATGCTTGTGTTTGATGTAAGGGGGCGATAGATGTTAAATATTGTCCATTAAAAGAAGTGCTAGGCATTGGCAAGCTGCTGTTGTTTGAAAATGAAGAAAGACTTCTCTGATAACCTCAACTCTGGAGGACCAGGAATACGAGCAAGTTCATTGGATCTTGCAAAACCACCAGAAATATGAGAGGTTGATGCTTGCGTTTGATGTGAGGAGGCAAGAGGTGTCAAATGTTGCACATTAAAAGAACTGCTATGTATCGACAAGCTGTTGTTTGAAAAAGAAGAATGACTTTCTGGTAGCCTCAACTCTAGAGGAGCTTTTAAATGAGTAAGTTCATCGGATCTCGCAAAACCACCAGAAACTGAGAGGTTGATGCTTGTGTTTGATGTGCGGGGGGCAAGAGATGTCAAATACTACCCATTAAAAGAACTGCTATGTGTTGGCAAGCTGCTTTTGTTTGAAAACGAAGAATGACTTACTGGCAACCTCCACTCCAGAGGTCCTGGCCATTGCACAGAATTGTGATTTTTCTGAGCAGTGGCTCCAGGACCTGGATTAGTAGAAGGTTGGCTTAACAAATCTTTGGAACTGTATTAGTCAGTGAAGGAGGTGGAAGAGCTCCTGCTTTCTGAACCATTAGCATCTTTCCATCAATCTTGGACCCATTCATCTGTTTCATAGGCTTAGCAGCATTATTGTGGTTGGTGTACCAAACAAAACCATATCCTTCATTTAAACCTGTGCTCATAATCAGTTTCACATCGCAGTGGCCCAAAAGTGGAAAACAATTCCCTCATCTTATTGACATCCACAGATTGTGGAAGACTACCAACAAATAGCCTTGGCTTGCTGACCATGGCATTGGTTACTGGAGGTAGTGATGGGCCACTTAAGGGTGAAATCTCTGTAGAGTTGGTGAAAAGTCAGAGATTTGCCTCTGGAAGTTGGGCGGTCGACCGGCAGTGGAGCTGCGGTCGACCGATATGTGCACACAGCTCTTAGTGTGCCTCTGGACTTTGGGCGGTCGACCGGACGAGGCGCTGCGGTCGACCGCATGGGTGATACAAGCAATGCTAGTTCAAGTGCTACTAGTACATCGGGGTCGGCTTTGACAAAGGCGATCCAAAATTTGAGCATCAATAACACTAAAATTGATGTCCCAAAGTTCGACGGCAAGATCAACTTCGGTTTATGGAGGTGTCAAGTAATGGACGCCTTAGATGCACAAAATTTGGAGGAGACTCTTGAATTTCAAGAGAAACCCGAGGAGATTGATGATAGGGTTTGGAAGAAAATGAACAGTAGGGCTTGTGGAGTTATTCGATCATGCCTAACGCCGGATCTCATTTATGATGTGATGAATGAGACGTCGGCAAAGAGATTGTGGGAAACGCTCAATGAAAAATATTTGACGAAGAGCATTGAGAATAGGCTTCATTTGAAGAAGAGGTTCTACCAATTCAAGATGAAGAGAGGGGTTTCCATTCGGGAGCATGTCAATAACTTTACAAAGCTTATTTCGGATATGGCCAATGTTGATATCATGGTGGAAGATGAAGATAAGGCGATGTTACTATTGTGTTCGTTGCCGGATGATGAGTTTAGTACTTTTGTTCTCACTATGATAAATGGGCGAACTACAGTTAGCTACAAGGAGGTAACCTCGGCATTGGTGAACTATGAGCTGAGGAAGAATGATGGTGAGCCCTCTGAGAAGGCATCGGGTGATGCATTAGCAGTTCGTGGCCGTAGTCCAAATCGTCAGAAGTTCAACCGCTCAAAATCAAAGAATAGGGGTGGCCATAAAAGTGTTGGTAGAAATCAATGTGCCTTTTGCAAAGAAGAGGGACATTGGAAGAATGAGTGCCCAAAGTTGAAGGATAGAGCCGGGAAGCAAAGGGGGAAAGCTGTACAAGCTTCAGAGGTGAATGTTGCTAAGGTTGTTGGCGACATTTCAGATTCAGATTCTTCCGGTTATTCTTATCCCGCACTGCCGTCAGTTTGCTATGCCGACTCTACGGAGTGGATGCTTGATTCGGGAGCTACTTTTCATATTTGCCCTAAGAGGGATTGGTTTACCAACTTTGAGGAGTTGAAGAGAGGAGATGTGGTGCTCATGGGGAACGATCACGTTTGTCCTATTAGTGGGATTGGCTCAGTCAGAATCAGAATGCATGACGGGGTGACTAGGGAATTGAAAGATGTGAGGTTCGTGCCGCAGTTGACGAAGAACCTCATTTCTCTTGGGACTTTGGAGGCATCCGGTTATAGAGTGATATTAGAGGATGCTAGTTTGAAGGTCATGAAGGGGTCCATGGTGGTGATGCGAGGTGTCAGGGAAAACAACCTATACTACTTGAAGGGCAAGACAGTTACAGGGGATCTGGCTGCTTCTATCACCACAGAGGAGGACACAACCACACTATGGCACATGAGGCTTGGACACACAGGTGAAAAGTCCCTTCAGTCATTGGCAAAACAGGGGCTATTGAAAGGTGCAAAGACCTGCAAGATGGAGCTGTGTGAGCATTGCATACTTGGGAAGAAGACTAAAGTGAAGTTTGGCACCGCAATTCACAACACCCAAGGTATATTAGACTACATTCACACAGATGTTTGGGGCCCTTCTAAGCACACATCGCTTGGTGGGGCAAATTACTTCGTCACTTTCATTGATGATTATTCCAGGAGGAATTGGGTATATACCATGAAGCATAAACATGAGGTCCTGGATATATTTGTGGAGTGGAAGAAGAAAGTGGAGCTGCAGACAGGTAGAAAGGTGAAGACTCTTCGTTCAGACAATGGTGGAGAGTACAAGAGTGATCCATTTCTGCAGTTTTGCCGGGATCACGGCATTAGAAGACACTTCACAGTTAGAGAGACACCGCAACAAAATGGGGTGGCAGAGAGGCTGAACCGTACCTTGCTGGAGAAGGTGCGATGTATGATGACGCAGAGTGGATTGGCTAGATCTTTTTGGGCCGAGGCGTTAGTTTATGATAGCCATCTCATTAACAGGTTGTCGTGCACTGTGATAGAGGGGAAGACTCCTTTGGAGCGTTGTTCTGGTTGTGTGGCTAGTGATTATGGGACTCTTCGGATTTTTGGGTGTCCATCTTATTTCCATGTTAGTGATGGGAAGTTGAATCCGAGAGCGAGGAAGGCTATCTTTGTGGGATTTAGAGAAGGTGTAAAAGGCTTCAAATTATGGGATCCACAAGGGCATTTGGGGGATACAGTGGATGGGGAGGCTCAGGAGCAGGGTCATACTCATGGGTCCATTGCAGCAGATAGACCGAGGAGAGAGATTCGTCGGCCAGCGAGATATGATGATGTCATGGTGGCATATGCTTTATCGGTGGAGGTCGTTGATGATCTTATTCCTGCCACATTCAGGGAGGCAGAGTCCAGTCCTGATTCCATTAGGTGGAGGAATGCTATGGAGGAGGAGATGCAATCTCTTCAGAAGAACGACACTTGGGAACTTGCACAGCTACCTAAGGGTAAGAAAGCTATTGGTTGCAAGTGGGTGTATGCTAAGAAGGAGGGATCTTCTATTGGGGACATTCGGTTCAAGGCCAGATTGGTTGCCAAGGGATATGCACAGCTTGAAGGTGTTGATTACAACGAGGTGTTTTCACCCATTGTGAAGCATTCGTCGATTCGGATACTATTAGCATTGGTGGCACAGTTGGACTTAGATTTGGTCCAAATGGACGTGAAGGCGGCCTTTCTACATGGAGACTTAGATGAGGAGATCTACATGACACAACCTATGGGGTTTAAAGCTGCAGGAAGGGAAAATTTGGTGTGAAAATTGATGAAATCTCTTTATGGACTGAAGCAATCACCGCGACAGTGGTACAAGAGATTTGATAGCTTTATGATTGGCTGAGGATACACGAGGAGCCCTTATGACCCATGTGTTTATATGCGCAAGCTACAGGATGGTGAGCACATTTATTTGTTATTGTATGTTGATGATATGCTCATAGCTTCCAGGAACACTTCAGCTATTAGGAAATTGAAAAAGGAGCTGTCATCTGAATTTGAGATGAAGGACCTGGGAGAGGCTAAGAAGATATTGGGTATAGAGATTGAGAGAGACAGGGTGAAGGGGAGATTGAAGCTTACACAGAAGAGTTACTTGCAGAAGATGCTGAAGAAATTCAGCTTTGAGGGTAATACCAAGGTGGTGAGTACTCCATTAGCTCCCCACTTTAAGCTTTCAGCTTTGATGTCACCAGTTTCAGTGGAGGATAGGGACTACATGTCCAAGGTTCCATATGCCAGTGCAGTGGGTAGCTTGATGTATGTTATGGTGTGTACTAGGCCAGATTTGTCACAGGCCGTGAGCATGGTATCTAGGTACATGCACAACCCCGGGAAGGGGCATTGGGAGGCCGTGAAATGGATTCTACGGTATATTAAGTGTACCGTGGATGTTGGGTTGATATTTGCGAAGAATGATGAGACAGGGCAGGATTGTATTGGCTACGTGGATTCAGACTATGCTGGAGATCTTGACAAGCGTCGGTCCACTACAGGTTATGTGTTTACATTGGCTAGTGCACCGGTGTGTTGGCGATGCACTCTTCAGTCTACAGTGGCGCTTTCTACTACGGAGGCGGAATATATGGCGGTGACTGAAGCAGTGAAGGAGGCTTTGTGGCTACATGGCTTGTTGGATGATTTGGGGATTGCACAGGAGACCATTCAGGTACATTGTGATAGTATGTCAGCTATCTATTTGGCGAAGAACCAAGTCTACCATGCACGCACGAAGCACATTGATGTCAGATTTCACTTTGTACGTGACGTATTGGATGATGGTGATGTCACGTTGGAGAAGGTCCACACTAAGGATAACCCTGCTGATATGTTGACCAAAGTTGTACCAGGTGTGAAGTTTGGTCACTGTTTGAATTTATTGAACATTTTTCGTTGTTGAGGCCGTTGGCGGCCATTTGGATGAACTACGTTCAGCTTGATTCCTTGGGCAAGAGGATACGTAGGCAGTCTTGCAGATGCAGCCGGTTGAAGTCAATTGGGGGTGTTTTGGTGTCGGCTCAGTTTTGGCATAAACGTTCGCCGAGGTGGAGATTTGTAGAGTTGGTGAAAAGTCAGAGGTATGCCTCTGGAAGTTGGGCGGTCGACCGGCAGTGGAGCTGCGGTCGACCGATATGTGCACACAACTCTTAGTGTGCCACTGGACTTTGGGCGGTCGACCGGCAGTGGTTCTGCGGTCGACCGCGAATTGTCCAGAGAGCAGACTGGACCTCGGGATATTTTGCGGTCGACCGGCAGTGGTGCTGCGGTCGACCGACTATCGGGTTTTGGGTTTAAGTTGGTTTTCCAGACCCGTTTTCTTTGTAACTTGTATATAAACCCCAAATCTGTTCTAGGGTTTTATGCAAGGGAGATTTTGAGCTGCCAAAGGGGATTTTCTAGGGCTTCTTTTGTTGGAGTCTATTGGAGAGATCAAGTGATCTTGTTTGAGGGTTTTGGGTAAGATTTGTAACCCTAATTTGTATTCCCCTTTGATTTGATTAGTGAAATGTGTTGCCGTTTCGGTGGCTTAGATGGGACAAATTCCAAAGCACATTTTGAAACTCCTCTCCATATGCAGCCAGGGTAACCATGTTAACTTCTTAACAGTTAACATCTAAGAAAACCAAAAAAAAAAAAAGGGAGAGGAAAGGACATAACATTATGTCCTTGTACCCTTCCATGATATAATGAAACAATTTTTACCCTTAATATCCAACAACTATATCATAACCGAGGAGTTGAAGTTGAAGTCAAATGATCTCCTCTATTAATCAGATGATGGAGACCTTAAGATCTTAATCTATGCATGACTAAGTTAATACTCCTTTTCATTACCTGTGTAATCTTTTTGGTCTAAACATTTTAAATTGGAGAAGGAACTCTAACTCAGTCAATCCTCTCACAGCACTAACTACTGGTTTGACATATAATAAAAGCAAACGAAATTTTGTCCACAACATAAAATTTAGAGTTGTACTAAGCAGAATGCAACTCAAAAGTCTAAATATTTATCTTTGCATGGGGTGCATAAATCCTAGGTCTGCATATGAGATGGTTAAATTTGCCTACTTTTAGTTCTTAGAATCGTGACAAATGGGGGGAGTACAGAAGGAGAAACTACTTGCACTTGAGTCATTTATCTGAATGGAAAGTAATCATAAATCCAATCTAAGAGATAATTTCTTGAAGATCGGTTTTAATACTAGTGGAAAATGCATCCTTAAATATTATTACCTGACCATTAGGAAATTCATCTATGTAAATGCAGCGATTTGAACCCTCACTGTAATTGTCTGTTGCCTCAAGAAGGCCCAAAGCTGAGAAAAGCTTTGGAGTATCTAGACTTTGAATGGTCGTGAACAACTTTGCTTCCACATTATAAACTGAGGGAAGACTTGTGTATCTTCAATGTACTTTGTAATGGATGGTTCAAACTCAACTTTGGACACTGCAAAAGTTATTAGCAATCACCACACGTACACTCACCATGTGTATCTTGGAACTGTCTGGGTATCTTGAAAGTTTGGGACTATTAATGGCAATCAACACGAGTGAACTCAGATGCATGATGCCATTGTGCACAAAAATTCTCTAAGCTTAACCAAAAGTTTATATAAGAGGAAATAGTATCGTGTACTTGTGAACATGTGCAGGCCATTTTGCTATGGAATCTGTTTCGACCCTTCTAAGAATAACTTCAACATTCACCCTGATCATTACTTTAGGAAATAACATAATCTGAACAAAGAAAAGGGCATGTGTAACGTTAAAAACAACTTTTGTCTTCTAGAAATGTTATGAATAAATATGAAAAGTACGCATGTACAATTGCTAAGACATACTTATGAGACTGAGATAACACCTGCAAGAAATGTTATAATTTGAACAACAAAGATCTGATACTCTGTTGCAAACATTTTGCAAAATCCAATTCAAACTTTTTTTCTTCAGCAGTTTTAGACATTGCAAAGGAAAGGATACTAAGCTACTTTGTGATTGGAAACCATTCTTCCAGCTCCAGGTACATGCTACAAATTAGTGCGAGTCTGTGTCTAATCTGGAATTCTCCATGTATTTAGGCATAGGTGAAAAAAAAATAAGAAAAAGGCTTAACGAAATTTGAAAGAGTATTCACATTTTTGTATAGCATTGCAATATACCAACATGGACAGAAGGTATGCTGCAGGATTAGAGTATTGTGCATGTAGTTAGAACATTTATAAAGTATGATGACATCACTGATTAGAATAACTCCTAGTCTGTTCAAAGGTGTGAGTAAGAACTGATAGATTGCACAGGAAACCTACAGAGTGGGCAATCTAAGATACAGTGGAGTTAAAAGGGCAAGATAAAAAGGCATCAATATATGTGACCAAGTCCATGGATTCTGAACTTTCCAATCAGCTGAACACTTTATTAGAAAAACGATAGTTCAAATTGAAGGTGAAAGCTCTCCTTCTGGCGTATTAACCTATTAATTGTGGGGAACATTGAAGATCAATCTAAAGCAAGGTTAACATATATAGAAAGGTTAAATCTTCTAGACTATTTTGGGGATAATCAGACCAAGCTTCATGTTCCCCTATAGATGCTTCAGACATTTTCAGCATCACCATCTGTCAGTCTATGTAAACAAAAGGCAAATTATAAAACCTTATGAGTGTCCAGAAAATTTTCTTTAGAGTAATTCAACTCCACTCGGGAAAATATGTTTGTTCTTGGCTGGAGCAACTTAGCTTCAAAAAAGCGTTACAGTAATAACCACCTAATGCAAACTAAGAAGGTTGGGATCATCTCATGCAGCTTTCACAATCTTCTAATGAAAATTTTTCAGTTAAACTGAACATGCATCTAAAGACTCACAAAAACCATACTTTAAACGAGCAGCAGCAAAGAATGTGTTGCCTGTTGGTGCGGCAACTGGAAGAGAATGGAAAGACATATCGGAGGTTTTAGACCTTTCAGGTTTTTTACATAATGTATGATTGTGAATCAACAAAGTGGTTGAATGATAAATCCCTGAAATATGCACCCACTTAATGGATCACTGTGAAGTTTTATCTTTTGGGACAAATAACTAACAAATGAAATCACTCCAGACCATGTAAGTAAGAAGTTGTTAACTAACTTAGTAATGACCCCAATTCGACCACATAAAAAATGTTACCCATAGTTACAAATGCCAAAGTGGATTGAGAACTTACAGCTGCTCTAGATCCTGCATATTAGTAAACGCACTTTCCGTCGGACCTGTTAAGGAATTGTGGCTGACATTCCTGCACAGGCTAGAGAAAAAAGAGGCTGGCCTATTAAACTTCTTCATCAACTGCATTTTTCTAGAAGCAGAAAGTCAACTAAGAAACTCACAAGTAACTGAGAACTTTCAGAGAAGGGATCGGGTGAGGGATGCTGGAATTGAAATTATTCACAGTCAGGTCTCTACATGTAAATAAACAGTACTTTTTTAGAAGCACAGAAAACATAAACCAGTTAAATGAATGAAAGAGGAAACAAATAACGCACATGTAGGTAGCATTTGGAGGTAAACTGTGAGAAATTTCACCACCAATGCTATTACAACTCACATCCCTACCAACATAGAAAAAACCATCAACACAACCAATTCAAAGTCAAGAATAAAAATTGACAAGTAATTTGAAAATTCTTCGAAATGAGAACTTAAGGACGAATTTTCAAAACCACCATATTTCAACATTTAATCCCAGAAAAAGACCCATTTTGAAGTTAATTGCAAAAACCGACCTGTTTTCAGCCTTGGCGCTGAAACCAGATCGGTTTTTGTGAAAAAACTTCCGAAACTTTACGGGAGTTCAACTCCCGTGAAGTTTATAGTTCAAAATTTTTTTTTGGATTTGCTAAACTTCACGGGAGTTCAACTCCCGTGAAGTTTAGTAGATTTGCTAAACTTCACAGGAGTTCAACTCCCGTGAAATTTCAGAGAAATTTTTTTAAAAACTGACATGGTTTCAATGACATGGCTGAAACCAGGTCGGTTTTTGCAATTAACTTCAAATTGGGTTTTTTTTTGGATTAAATTTAGAAATAGGTTGGTTTTGAAAATTTGTCCAAGAACTTTATACAAGAATATGCATAGTTCTTTCAGTGACAAGAGACTGGAGATCTGTGAATCCAGCGATCCACCCAGTCCTAGTCCTCTAATATTGCTGTTACCCAAAGTCAAAATAAATTACACGGAAACTACAGAATGATGAGAGCATAAAATCCATATCCATGGATTGCGGTCTCTTGATTTCCACCTAATCAGCTGAGTTGGGCTGTTGAGGGATTTATACAACGCTTCAAGAGCCGACATTGATGAAATCTACAGAAAACGAAAGAGAAGTTATTAAAACACTAAACCTTAAATCTAATTTTCAGCATAAACCCTAGACCCCAATCCTCAACTAAAGCCTAAACCGTGAAGCCCTAATACCCACATCAACAACAATCCTAGCAACTCCACTCTTGAAGTCGTTCTCAAAATTTTATCAGTTCTTTCTTCAACTGATTTATACACATTTCATGATACTTTGATCTTGGATTAAATTTTACCAAATCTAAACTAAAACTAATGAACAAAACACTTGAAATTAGAACTAGAAGCTTAAAGATCCATAGGATCAGACACTGAGAACGCCAACAATGAGTTCCTAAGGAAGAAAGGAAGCTTGAGCAAAAGAATCAGATCAAATCTCACCATCATTTCCAATTTCCTAAAAAGATGAAAAAAAATCTTCAATTACTAGAAAAAGATGAAATTAGAATCAAGAAGTCGAGGTTATTTACTCAAAAAAAATATGAACTCGGAAATCGTAAATGTCTAAAAAATTAAAACCCTAAAAAAGTTTTTTTTCCTTTAGGGGCTGTTTGTTTGCCTAAAAAAGAGGGAAATCAAAGAAAATGAAACATATTTCTAAGAAAAATAGGTGTTGTGATTGTTTGGTTGGCTAAAAAAAGAAGGAAATCAAAGAAATGGAGATGAGATAAGATGAGTTGTCACCTTATTATAGGATGATGTGAGTGATTTTTAAGAAAACTTGTTTTGATGTTGTTTGGTTGGCGGAAAAAAAAAGAAAATGAATTATAAAAAATATATTTCTTGTATTATGTTATTTTCTTTTGTTTGGTTATTTCTTAAAAATAAGAAAATAGATGAGATGAGATGAGATGAGTTGTCATTATATTATTGGATGATGTGACCTGAGATGAGATGAGTTGTCATTATATTATTGGATGATGTGACCCACACTTAAGAAAATTATTTTCCTAGCTTTTTGGGAGGAATGTGACCCACACTTAAGAAAATTATTTTCCTAGCTTTTTGGGAGGAAAACAAAGAAATGAAATGTTAATAAGATGATGAGTTGTTAAAATCTTATTGGATGATGTGAGTGATTTTTAAATATGAGATGAGATGAGTTGAGTGATGTTATGGATGAAAATAATATTTTATTAGATGTGGATGAGTTGTTCGATGAAAATAATATTTTATTAGATGTGGTGGATGAGTTGTTGGATAAAAATAATATTTTATTAGATGTTATGGATGAGTTATAGGGATGGAAATGTGTGAAATTGTACTTTTTGAGATTTTTTGGTTTTCATTTCTATTTTTTGGTTTTTTAGGAAATAACCAAACATGCCCTTACAGAATCCGGCAAAATGAGAATAAAAAGAAATAACAAAACAAAAACAAAAAAGATTAGGATCGAACTCGGAAATTGTGAAAAATCGACAAGAAAATGCCTTTAAAAATCCTAAAAATTCGAGAAAATAAAACAAAAAGAATACTGAAGAAGAACTGACAGAAATTACTTTTATTGAAGGCAACTGTGTTTACAATTATGAATGCTATTACAAGTGGCAGAACAATCAACGTTTCTGTTAGGGCGTGTTTGGTTGTGTTAAAGAGGCGTTGAAATGGGCTGGCGTTTTTGCAAAAAAAACATGTCAAAACTGACAATTTTTGTCAGTTTTGGCAGGCTTTCCCAAAAGCCCTCTTCAGCAGCCAAAAGAGCCTTTAAGGGCCTGTTTGTTTGCACGGAAGTAGTTATGAAGTAGCTGAAGTAAAAAAAGTAGAAACCACTTCTGCTACTTCCAAGCAAAAAAATGTGTTTGGTTCTTTGAAAAACTTACTTCCAATACTTCCTTAAACGCTTATGTGGCGCCTACGTGTCATCCTTACTTTCAAAATATTTTTCCAATCCTCAATACTCAGAAGTAGTTGAAATGCATATTAATTAGGAAATAAATAATTTTTTATTAATGTTTTTTATTAGTTACTTCTAATAACTTTTCATTGATAAAATTACTTCCTAGTAATCTTTCCAAATGTTATTCAAACAAAAAAAGTAAATGAAGAGGAAGAAGTTCTACTTCCATTACTTCTAAAAATATATGGAACAAAAAAAATATATTATTTTCACTACTTCCTACTTCATAGTTTTGAAAATTACTTCTATAACCTAATTCTTACTTTCAATACTTCCATTATCCAAGCGGGCCCTAATGGTCTATTTGTTTGCTCAAAAAAATGAGAAATGTCCTGTCACCTCACCTTTCATGAAAACCCTCATGTGCCACATTGGTTTTTGATTTCAAGGGTTTTCCATTTATTGTGTTTGTTTCATTTTTAAATTTCAAGAAATGAAGTGTCACGTAGAATGCCACATCACATTTTCAAGAAATATGTTTTCACAACAAAAACCTCTGAAAACACTTGGAAATGTCACTTCAGAGAATTATTTATTACTAAAAACACTGTTGGAATAGTCATGATGAATAAAAAATATTATTTAAATTGATGTTTTCTCTTTTCCTTTTTCTTGTTCTCAAACAAACACAAGAAATGGAAATGTCATGCATTATTACTATGGAGGCTTTTTTTGTTTTTTGTGTGACTTGGCAGTGAAAAGGGGATTTTTCTTTGCGAAACAAACAACAAAAAAAAGAAAACTGGGAAATGCCTTGAAATGGGCTGAAATCATTTGAAAAGTGTCATTTCCATTTCTTTTTTTTTGGGAAAACAACCAAACAGACATTAAGCAGTGTCTTTAATTCTTTACACCTCGGACTACATCAACGTAGCGTGGACCTCCTCTGCTACCAACCACAGCCACGTCATCGACGTCAACACTCAAAGAAAGATCTTCCGCATTTCTTTGTGCCGTGACGTCCACAAAATGTGCTCGGCCATTTCTCCCATTGACAACCTCGGAAAAAAGAGCGCGCCGCCCGCGTCCACGGCCCGCTCCATGGCCCTCCTCGCCACCGGTAGTCGGAGAACCGCGTCTGGGTCGCGCTGCTCTAGTAGTGGCGGCACACGCCTCCCAACAGTGCTCCTCATCACCACTAGTAACATTCAGAGAACCGTGTGCCGTGTCTAGAAACCACAGTCTGGTACGTTGGCGCCCCAGTATCTCCTTGGTCCACCGCGCGAGATGGTCGTCCAGCGCTGGAACGCCGCCCAACATCATCCTCGGTACCCGCGCTACATTAGGTACCATCACGTTGTTGGGCGCTGCCCCGGAGGTTGGCCGTCAAGCCGCCCGGACATTGCGCCCTCGCCACGGCACACGGAGTCAGGCGGCCGTGATTTTGATCCAGAATGCCGTAGGTCAAAGAACTCTGCGCAAGGAGTGAAGAGGTGTGTCTCTGGCCTTGCTCGCACACACCCACTTGCTCTCGGCGGACCTAAGAACCTGCTCACGCCCCATTTGGCCCCGTTGCGACGAGGTTGCGCCAAGATGTCAGCCGCCCATTTTAAGCCCTGGTGGACAGCCGCCCCAAGAACCGCTTACCTGCCAATTTGGCCACGCGGCGAGCGTTTATAGTAGAGACGTTGTTTCACACCGCTCTTTTCTCATATCTCTTTCGTCCCTCTCGGTGCACGATAGCCCTAAAAATGATCAGTTCACTGCCGTAATTGGGTGCCCATGCACTGGATAATATAACCGCCAGAAGTGAGCCGACGGTGCGCCCATTTTGGGCCCCGAGTAGCTACGGCCACCTAAGAAAGGTACGAGCCACCTGCCTTGTGGCCGCCGTGCACTGAGGCCTCACCATTATGGCCCGTTGACTATAAAGGCCGCTCACGAAAGAAGCGCTTCACCGCCCAGCTCTTGGCCCTAGTGCTAAACTAGGTACCGCCCAGAGAACTGCTCATACCGGCCCATATTGGCCCGTTATAGTATGCCGAGGCGGTATATACACAGGAATACTCAAAGGGGTGCGCACAACGCCCGCTGAATAACCTATTCTAAATCGGTTATATTTGGAGCCTACCATCTGCCTCATCACAGCCGCCCATTTTGGCCGTGGCACGGTTCCGCCCAAGAAGCCGCTCACGCCCATTTGACCCATTCGGCCCGTGCACCCGCATTTGGCCCCGTGCACGGCCGGGGCCCATTTGGCCCTTCTCCCCGTGCACGGTCGCCTCAAGAACCGCTCACCGCCCATTTGGCCCCGTGCACGGCCGCCCAAGAACCGCTCACCGCCCATTTGGCCCCGTGCACGACCGCCCAAGAACTGCTCACCGCCCACAGCACCCTGTCGTCCGCCCAAGAACTCTGTACCGCCCTTTGAATCCTGTCCAACGCCTGCCCCACGTCTGGGCACGCCGGCAAAGAGCCCCCCGTCGCCACCCAAAATGAGAGGGACATGCTCGCGGTCATGATTGATGTGCTCCTCTATGCGCAACACCCGTTTTCTTTCCTAGCGTTCGGAGGGTTCTTGGTTGCACAAAAGAACATGCTCTGTGTAATGCGCCTGGCTGTGGAAAGGCCTAGTTTGGCACCTAGGACAAGCTCGGTAGTACATGTAATCTTTGCCCATGGCTTCAAAAACTTAGATAGGAAGAGAGTTTAGAGAGAGAAAATATTTCTGTTTCTTTTTCGTCTACTGTAATATTTGCGGTGGGGTCTGGGGCTTGAGGGCTCTGCTTTTATTATAGTGACAAATAGGCCTGTCCATCCGGGCCGACCCGGCCCGGCCCGGAAATCCGGGCCCGGACCGGGCAAAACCGGAGCTCCGGACCCGGGTACCCCGGGCCGGGTCAGGGCCCGGGCCCGACCGGGCCGGCCCGGTTTTTTTTTATTTTCTTCTTTTCTTTTTTTGATAAAAACATGCTAAAAATTAGTTTAAATTTATTATATTTTATATAATTATGTACAAATTATTATGTAACTATATTACATATACATATATTATATATATTATATATACATATATTATATGTAAATATATTGTATATATTTATAAGTTATAACTTGAGAGAGAAAAAAACGCAAAAGTAGTTATTGCTCGTCGGGCCAATGGGGAAGAAGTAGTAGCCGTTTTAATATAATATACTTATATACTAAGTGAGAGAGTATACATACACATATTATACATATATAAGAGAGAGTATACTTATATAAGAGGAGTTTACATATATAAGAGAGAGTATACCTTTATAAGAGGGAGTATACATATTATACATATATAAATAAGAGAGTGCATACCTATATATACTTATATAAGAGAGAGTATACTTATATATACATATATACTAAGAGAGAGAGTATATACACACACACACACACATATTATACATATATAAGAGAGTGTATACTTATATATACATATATACTAAGAGAGAGTATATATATATACACACATATATTATACATATATAAGAGAATGTATACTTATATATACTTATAGAAGAGAGACTATACATATATAAGAGAGAGTATACTTATATATACATATATACTAAGAGAGAGAGTATACACACACACATATTATACATATATAAGAGAGAGTATACTTATATATACATATATACTAAGAGAGAGAGTATTTATATACACACACACACACACATATATTATACATATATAAGAGAGTGTATACCTATATATACTTATATAAGAGAGAGTATACATATATAAGAGAGAGTATACTTATATATACATGTATAGTATAAGAAAGAGTATATACATACATACATACATACATTATACATATATAAGAGAGAGTATATATACACACACATATTATACATATATAGAAATATATTATATATACATATATTATATATATACATATATTATACATATATAATACATATAAAAATTAAAAAAAAACACTATTTCCGGGTCGCGGCCGCGGCCCGGCCGGCCGGCACCAAAAAGGCGAGCCCCGGCCAGATTAAAAATCACGAATTGTTGCAATTTTTGACTTAATCCAGTGATATTTTTTACGCTGATTTTGATGATTTTTTATCCTGACTTAGTAATGCTCGTTCCTAATTGGGTAAAAAAATCCCAATTGCCCCGTGCCTTGTGCACGGCGCCTATTTTGCCCCGCTGCACGGCCGCCATTTGCCCCCGTGACGGCCTCCAAGACCGTCCCGCCCCATTGCCCCGCTGCAGTGTCCGCACCAAGAACTGCTCACCGCCCATTTGCCCCGTGCACGGTCGCCATTGCCCGTGCACGGCCGCCCAAGAACCGTTCACCTCCATTGGCACATACACAGCCGCCATTTGGCCCCGTGCCACGCCCCCAAGAGTCGCCACCGCCCATTTGCCCCGTGGCCAGTGACGACCGCCCATTATGGCTCGTGCACGGTCGCCCAAAGAAACCTGCTCACGCCATTGCCCCGTGCACGACGACCAACAAGCCGCTCACCGCCCATTTGGCCCTTGTGCACGGCCGCCCAATTTGGCCCGTTGCCAGCCCGCCAAAACCGCTTCACTCCTATTTGGCCCGGCACGGCCGCCCAAGAACCGCTCACCGCCCATTTGGCCCCTCGTGCACGACGCCAAGAATTCTCACCGCCCACAGCACCTGTCGTCTGCCCAAGAACTCTGTACGCCCTCTTATGAATCCTGTCCAAGCGCCTGCCCCACGTCTCGGGCACCGCCGGCAAAGACCCTGTCCACACCCAAATAGAGGCAACATGCGCGCCGACATGATTGATGTGCTCCTTCTATGCGCAACACCGTTTTCTTTCCTGGCGTTCGGAGGCGTTCTTGGCTTAGCACAAAAAACATGCTCTGTAATGCCCTGCGCTGTGAAAGGCCTAGTTTGGCACCTAGACAAGCTCGAGTACCATGTAATCTTGCCCATGCGCTCAAAAACTTAGATAGGAGAGAGTTTAGAGAGAAAAATATTTCTGTTCTTTCATCTACGGCAATATTTTGTTGGTCTTGGGCTGAGGCTCTGCTTTTATTATAGGACAAATTAGCCTGTCCATCCAGGCAGACCCAGCCTGGGCCCGGCGGCAACACCGTTTAGCCGCGACCCGGACCCGAGTACCCCGAGCCGGGTCCGGGCCCGGGCTCGGGCTCCGGGTCGGCCCGAAATTTTTTTAATTTTTTTAATTTCTTTTTTTTGATAAAAAAATGCTAAAATTAGTTTAAATTTATTATATTTTATATAATTATGTACAAATTATTATGTAACTATATATTACATATACATATATTATATATACATATATTATATGTAAATATATTGTATATATTTATAAGTTATAACTTGAGAGAGAAAAAATCGCAAAAGTAGCCATTGCCCGTCAGGCCAATGGGGAAGAAGTAGCTGTTTTAATATAATATACTTATATACTAAGTGAGAGAGTATACACACACATATTATACATATATAAGAGAGGGTATACTTATATAAGAGGAGTATACATATATAAGAGAGAGTATACCTTTATAAGAGGGAGTATACATATTATACATATATAAATAAGAGACTGCATACTTATATATACTTATATAAGAGAGAGTATACTTATATATACATATATACTAAGAGAGAGTAGACACACACACACACACACACACACACACACACACATATATATATACTTATATAAGAGAGAGTATACATATATAAGAGAAAGTATACTTATATATACATGTATAGTATAAGAAAGTGTATATACATACATACATACATACATTATACATATATAAGAGAGAGTATATATACACACACATATTATACATATATAGAAATATATTATAAATACATATATTATATATATACATATATTATACATATATAATACATATTAAAAAAACACTATTCCGGATCGGGCCGGGCCCCGGCCGGGCACCAAAAAGGCGGCCCGGGCCATGATTAAAAATCACGGAATTGTTTGCAATTTTTGACTTAATCCAGTGATATTTTTTTACCCTGATTTTGATGGATTTTTTTATCCTGTGACTTAGTAATTGCTCGTTCCTAATTGGGTAAAAAAATCCCAATTGGCCCCGCTGGCCGCGGCACGCCGCCCCATTTGCCCCTGTGCCACGCCTCCCAAGAACAAGCTCACTGCTCATTTGGCTTGCACGCGCTCCCATTTGGCCCCTTGCCAGCGCGCCCAAGGAACCGTCACCGCCCATTTGGCCCCGTGCATCGACCGCTAAGAACTGCTCACCCCCATTGGCCCGTGCATGACGCAAAGAACTGCTCACCTCCTCACACACCCTAGGCCTCTCCAAGGCAAACTCTGCACCGCCCTTGGGCATCATGCTCCAACGCCTGCCCTTACGTCTGGCGCACGCCCGGCAAAGCATCCCCCGGTCGCCCGCCTAAAATGAGAGGGACATTCTCGCGGCCACGATTGATGTGCTCCTCTCTGCGCGACACCCGTTTACTTTCCTGGCGTTCGGAGGGTTCTTGGTTGCACAAAAGAACATGCTCTGTGTAATGCGCCTGGCTGTGGAAAGGCCTAGTTTGGCACCTTGGACAAGCTCGGTAGTACATGTAATCTTTGCCCTTGGCTTCAAAAACTTAGATATGAAGAGAGTTTAGAGAGAGAATATATTTCTGTTTCTTTTTTGTCTACTGCAATTTTTGTGGTGGGGTCTGGGGCTTGAGGGCTCTGCTTTTATTATAGTGACAAATAGGCATGTCCATCCGGGCCGGCCCGGCCCGGAAATCCGGGATCGGGCTGGGCAAAACTAGAGCCCGGACCCGGGTACCCCGGGCCGGGTCCGGGCCCGGGCCCAACCGGGCCGAGCTCCGGGTCGGCCCAGATTTTTCTCAACTAGTTTTTTTTAATTTCTTTTCTTTTTGATAAAAAATGCTAAAAAATAGTTTAAATTTATTATATTTTTATATAATTATGTACAAATTATTATGTAACTATATATTATATATAGATATATTATATATATTATATATACATATATTATATGTAAATATATTGTATATATTTATAAGTTATAACTTGAGAGAGAGAAAAATCACATAAGTAGTCATTGCCCGTTGGGCCAATGGGAAAGAAGTAGCCGTTTTAATATACTATACTTATATACTAAGTGAGAGAGTATACACACACATATTATACATATATAAGAGAGAGTATACTTATATAAGAGGAGTATACATATATAAGAGAGAGTATACCTTTATAAGAGGGAGTATACATATTATACATATATAAATAAGAGAGTGTATACCTATATATACTTATATAAGAGAGAGTATACTTATATATACATATATACTAAGAGTTATATAAGAGAGAGTATACTTATATATACATATATACTAAGAGAGAGAGTATACACACACACACACATTATACATATATAAAAGAGTGTATACTTATACATACATATATACTAAGAGAGAGAGTATATATACACACATATATTATACATATATAAGAGAGAGAGTATATATATTTACTAAGAGAGAGAGTATATATATATATACACACATATATTATACATATATAAGAGAATGTATACCTATATATACTTATATAAGAGAGAGTATACATATATAAGAGAGAGTATACTTATATATACATGTATAGTATAAGAAAGAGTATATATATACATACATGCATACATTATACATATATAAGAGAGAGTATATATACACACACATATTATACATATATAGAAATATATTATATATACATATATTATATATATACATATATTATACATATATAATACATATAAAAATTAAAAAAAATAAAAAAAAATAAAAAAAACAAAAAACACTATTCCGGGCCGG
>NC_033797.1:19742325-19772284 GCF_001876935.1 Asparagus officinalis
TGTTTCAGATATCAATAAGTAGTGCTAATGTTTTGGAAGCCCAATTTCTTTCATTTTGGCTATAAAAGGCTTCCTCAGCTGAAATCCCAAATATGAAATCTTTACTAGGCTTCGACCGTTCCAAAGCTCTATAAGCGTTTTTAGCAACCTGCTTACTTGCCACTCTATTAAGAATTAAGCTGACTGTCTTAAGTGCCCTTCTTCCCAGAGTGACTTCTGGTTAAAAGAAGAATGGCAACATACTTCTTACCATTTCCTTAAGATCATTTCGTCTTTCAGCTACCCATTCATGCTAGGTGACCCGCATGTGTACCTGTTGGGACCGATACCGATATTCCTCTGTCTAGCAAAGTCCTGATGTTTGTTCACCCTGAACCATCTATCTACGCGTAGTAACTCACCACCGTACATCAGATCTACCGGTTTTAATTCTTCGTGCTTGATTTGATTCTCAACTTCAGCCTTGTATAGGCTTTGAACATGTTCCAAACTCAGATTTTTCGATGAATAAAGAATATAGGTGCCACATAATTGAGTAATCGTTATGACATGATATAAAATATTGTTACCATTCAGGATTCCGTAGAATGGCCCAATATCGAGTATGCTATCAATTCTAAGACGTCGAAGATCTTTGGCCACCTAATCTCTCACTTTTGGTCTGTTTTCCCTTGATACATTCAACATACGTCTAAGTCCGTAAAAACAAGGGAATCCAAAATGCCATCAACAAACGAACGCTAATTCTACCTTTGAGATGATGAGCCTAAGCGCATTATCCATAATGTCGCCCGAATTTCCTTATTAATTTACGCTTAGTATCCACGTGATTCCACATGCAAGATCAATTGTAGAAGCAATTGTATCAAGAAATATAGGTTGTCATAAATACTCAACGTAACGGTTCCAAATATTTAAATTAAAAAGAAAAACTGAATTGATTGTTTCCAAATGAACAGAATAACCTGATTGTCCAATACAGAAACAGAAAAGCCAAATTCCGTCTAAAGACGCGTACTACAAAAGTATCTTTTAAATCCAAATAATAAGCCAGTTCCTAACAACAACCTAATTGCAATGCTTCCCACACTACCGAGTCTCCGTCGCCCACAAAGATGTGTCTTTAACATCAATTGGCTTTCCGGGTAGCCTCAGACAGCCCTGCATAGAAACACTTATGCCTGAATAGTAGCACCAGAGTCTAACCACCAAGTATTTTCTAGGTACTGAAGCTAAATTAACCTCAGAACAGACCAAAGCAAGCGAACGTACCCTTATTATCCGCCAGACGTGATATTTTGTACAGTCATCTTCTTTACATGTCCAGTTCTTACAGAAGAAACAACCCCTGATTGTCCTATTTGTTTCTTTCTCAAGCTGGCCTTAGCCAGCGTCCTTATCATTCTGCCTTTTTGCCCTTATCCTTAGAGGCATAGGCCAGATGAGCCACTTTCTGTCTTATCTTGCTTGTCAACCTGTCTTCTTCTTGCACACAGTATAAATGAAGCTCATTTAGAGTCCATTTCTCCTTTGACGTTATAACTAACCTTAAATTGCGTTGAAACTGTGCAGGAAGAGAACAACAAAACCAGATGCCCACTAATAACTCGTCACAAAGATCGAGTTGATTTAAGTGCCTTAAGCTGTGAAGCATATGAGACATTTCATAATTACCCGCTGATATTTCCTTTGCCTTTATACTTCATTGCAAATCAAGCGAGCCCCTAAAAGCGTGCTTGTTTTACCTAAATCGTTTTTCGCCAAAACGCTTCCAATTCGGCAACGAAATCTTTTAGCCTTAGCTTAATCCCCTTCGGATCTATGACCCCTGAAGGCTTCCAAGGAACGACTGCCCGCTTAATGATCATAAGACTCATGCGATTTGACGCTCCCACTTCTCATCTCTTCTTTGCAATCAAGCGAGCTGTATCCGCATTAGCAGGTGAGAGGTTGTTCGTTCTTAATGCATAGTCGAAGATCCAATGCCAGCCAAGAACAATTAATATGTTCTCTTCCAAACCCTTGAAGTTGTCCCATTTAGCGATGGCGAATTGAGTTGATGTTAGCAGAAATTGTTGCAGCAGATGCATTAGCTGAAATAAAACAACAGAATGCTCCACATCAATAACATAATGCAATTAAAATTCAAATTACAATCCCATGCCACGATACCGCGCACAACAACTTAATCTCAATCATTTGGACATAATATTGACTTGTAAGTGATACATTGTTGGCAATGATCATAAAGACATAATCATGAACATAACATCACATATGAACTATCTTTGGAATGCGATTCATTATCATCATGTAAACCTTTTAATTGTCACCACGGCTTATCATCGCAAGATTGGATACAGTCTAAATAGAATATTAAGCTTCCTTGGGACCGACTAATATTTACACGAAAGCATCACAAAAAACTATCTTCACATTCCTCATGAACAAGCCTACACAAGAGAGTTACTTTGGCAACTCTCTTGTTGTAATTAATCAATTGGATGAGAGACAACCTTAATAACTTAAGGTCATATTATCATTTGAAGTTAAATAATTGATAAAAACTGAATGTAGATTTAAATTTAAAAAATTTTAATCAACTGAATTTTCAAAACGTTAATTGGGGTCTTACAGCCTTAATTAGGCCCATAAACTTAATTGAATAAATTAAGTTATACCAAAGTGGACCCGATGAAAAGCCGAGACTTTAACCATAAATGAACATCGAAGTTCCCTTAACTTCGACGCCGAGGCTTCGACGTGTATGATAGAGACCACTAAGCACGAACGCGGAAGTTCGTCTGAAGAATGAACGAACGCGAGGTTCGTTGAAAATGAACTGAACGCGAGTTGTTTGATAAAAGACCGCGAGGTTAACTTGGGACGAACGCGAGCCGTTCGCCGTTTAAAAAATGAACGCGATGTTCGACTGAAGTACGAACGCGAGGTTCGTCTGAAGTACGAACGCGAGTTTCGTCTTAGAACGAACGCGAGGTTCGTTAAAATTGAGCTTGACGCTCACTTGAGTTGAACGCGAGGTTCACCTTAGAACGAACGCGAGGTTCGTTAAAAATTGAGCTTGACGCTCACCTGAGTTGAACGCGAGGTTCACCTTAGAACGAACGCGAGGTTCGTTGAGCGCGAAGCTCGGTTAAAATTGAACGAACGCGAGGTTCGTTTGAGGTAACCACCTCCTTAATTTTCGCCATGAACCCTTAGGGTTTCAAACTGAAACCGCCGCCGCCGCCAAACCCAAAAAAATCTTTGATATTTATTTTCAAAAACAGATCCAGAATCGGAAAAATTTCTTGATCCAGATCCAAGAAAAATTGAAGAAAAAATCAAAGGAAAATCCAAAAAATTCCAAAAAGTTACTGTTCATCCGAAAAAAGCTTTACCGTTCATCCGAAAAAACTTTACTGTTCATCCGGACAACAAACCTTACTGTTCATCCGAAAATTTTCGTTACTGTTCATCCGAACCTAAAAAAATTGAATCTTTAACCAGAGATTTAAGATCAAAAACCCAATAAAACTTAAATCCCTAAGAATTAATCAACCCGGCTCTGATACCACTTGTTAGATCTAAATCAAAACTTAAGATCTAAAACCATATAGCCATGATTAATTTAGAGAGATTAACAATAATTTAAAAGAGCGGAAGCTTATACCTGAATCCATAGATTGATCTTGATTTTGGGTTTTGGATCTTCTAACCTTAGGGTTTCTCTAAAACCGAATTTCTCTAGCTAGATGGGGGTGTAGAGAATTAGAGAATGTAACCCTAAGTTAGGGACCATAACCCCTTATTTATAGATGTTGTACTTTTGTAATTTAGCCCCTCAATAAATTACAATTACAACCTGGTATCTGCACATATAACCCCATGACTTATTTAAATACCAAATTAACCCAACTTAATTGATCACTTTAGTGGGTTATCCTGAAAAATAGCAATACACATTGATTAATCATATGTGCCCACAAATAGATTTATTAGATTAAATCCAACATTCTTTTCACCTGATATTGCTCTCTTTTGCAACCTTAATTGAATCATTTTGTTTGAGTTAAGAGTTAGTGAAAATATGTAAAAAAAAACATAAAGGCAATGTATGTCCGCTGAGACCGCTCCTCCATCTTGCATGTGTAGATAGAATTATGTCTCTGGCGCATGAAACATACATTTCAAAGGTTAGATAGAAGGCCGAAGAACATTGCAACATAACACTTTTGAATTAGTTTTATCTATTTTATTTTGATCAATTAGGAAAAAAAAGAATATTTTCAGCTTTACGACTAAGATGAGAGCTCTAGGCATTAAATGCTTTTAATTTGGAAGGGTTTATCACATCTCCTATCAAGTACACCTGCATTTTTTCCTAGAGTCGTTTTTTTTGGTCATGTCACTGTACCTTTTATATGTATGGAGTCCCTTTTCTGATTCTTCTGAATATCAACATTTTTTTTATTTTGTGTTAAAGGGAACTGTGAGACTTCTTTTTCAACCCGCAGAAGAAGGCGGAGCAGGTGCTTTGCATATGATAAAGGAAGGTGCTCTTGAAGGTGTAGGAGCAATCTTTGGCATGCATGTTGATTACCAATTACCCACAGGATCTATATCTTCCTATCCGGGACCGACAAATGCTGCTGTATGCTTCTTTGAAGCTAAAATAGAGGGTAAAAGTGGAAATGCTGCGAGTCCTCATCTGAATGTGGACTCGGTAGTTGCTACATCTTTTGCTATTTTGGCAATGCAACAACTTATTTCTAGAGAAGATGATCCTCACCATAGCCAAGTATGTCAGTATTTATGTTGGATCTCTATACCATCATTACATAAACAATTACTTTGGTCACTTTTTTGCGATCTATCAGGGTGTCTATCAAGGTGGCAGACAGTTCATCCTTTCTTCTTTTCCTTACCTTAAATATGTTAAACAATAAAATGTTATAGATTCTCATTCATATTTCAAAAGCTACAACTAGTCCCTTTGTATAGGGATACAATAATAAGAAGTTCATTGTATAGTCTATAATTCTATTAGTTACATTCCTAATATCTCTCAATCACCAAATCACCTAATCACAATTAATTTATTAGTTACATTCCTAGAAATCACCTAATCACAATTATTTTATTAGTTACATTCCTAATATCTCTCAATCATTAAATCTATAATTTATATTTCTACTATCTTATTCCTAATATAACTATAACATTATAGATCTCCATAATATATTCCTTAACACTTCTTAAGCTGGAGCGTGTATATCACACATGTTTGGTTTGTACAAACAAGATGTACTCACTCCCATTTGTGACACGACTTAAAAGGCTAAAATCTTATGTGTGACTTTTCTCATCGTAGTTATCTTCATCTTATAGTCTTCTACTTGAATGTCTTCCACCACGAACAACCTCAACCAAAATCACCAAATATGATTCCTCGATCTTCTTCACAGATAGACTAGGGAGCTACCAAACAAACGATTCTCATTAGGGATCCACCGAAAGCAAACAATCCTCTCTAGGGGTATATCAAATAAATGATCATCTTCACTGATTAACTAAATAAACAATTTTCTTTCCGAATTAGCCAAATAAATGATCATCTTCACGGATTAACCAAACAAATTATCATCTTCACAAATCAACCAAACAAACGATCCTCTCTAGGGATCAACCAAACAAGTGATCCTCTTCACGGATCAACCAAACAAACGATCATCTCTAGGGATTAACCAAACTAACAATCCTCTCTAGGGATCAATCAATCAAACGATCCTTTTCACATATCAACCAAATAAACAATCCTCTTCGAGATCTAACAAATAAATGAACTTTTTAAGAGATCTGCTAAATAAATGATCCCTCTTTTATTTTTTTTGATAGCGCCTTTGGCGCAGACGGGAATCGAACCCAGCCCTCTCTTGAGAGAGCGACATGGCTTTGCCATGTGACCTACTAGGCCGCCTTAATAAATGACCCCTCTTTAGGTATCTACCGAACAAATGAAGTCGAGAAAATAACCTTTACCGAACCAAACTCCAAATCAAATCTTGATTCAATCAAAATCTTTTTTTGGTAGCTAATGGTGGTCAACGTTTCTAGAATACAATTGGTGGTGGTGTCGACAAGTTGAGTAGGCAGTGAACGAAGGAAAATCGAGGCGGCCCAGGCGATGACGAGATCATATATATTGAGGTTGACTACTGCTATAAATAATGCCAATCCTGATCATTAGCAAGACCATCGAAACAGGACAGACAAGAATTCACGACATCAGGCACAGTAAACAGTCACTGCGATATTGTGGTACTGTTCACAGTGAACAGTTACCACGGTGCTGTTTACGGTGACCGGTCACAAGAAAGAAGGGAGGTTGTAAGGCAAAGGGAAGAGTTTGATGGTGAGGGATTGGGGGGCTAGTGTTTGTGAGGATCTAGGGTTTTGTGGAGGCTAGGGTTTGTGTGGCTCTGATACCATGTACAAAAAATAAAATAAAATAGAATCTCATTCATATTTTAAAAGCTACAACTAAACCCCTTTATATAAGGATCCAATAATAAAAAGTTTATTGTGTAGTCATGTGGGACTAAACAAAATTCCCTAATCACAATTATTCTATTAGTTATATTCCTAATTCTCTCAATTACCGAATCTCTAATTTGTACCCCTAATATATTATTCCTAATATAACTATGACATTATTTATCTCCATAATGTATTCCTTAACAAAATAAAATGGACATGAACCTATAAATAGATTACTTGGAGCACAATGAATCTATTAATCCACTTACTCTGTTAATTTACTGTTATATAGAAATTATAGGCAAGATTTGTCATTTCAAAACAGATAACTGTCTGAATCCTGAAGGCTTTTAGAAGGAAGTTTCTTGGGACTATTTGCTTGGATATCACAGGCATGTCTCTCCACGCAAAGCTGAAATTTTTGCTTATTGGAAACAATTGGTCATCATAATTCAGTGTCAGAGATGGAATCCATTGAAGATTAGCCAAAAATCTATGATTGTATTGAAGTTATTTTTAACACATTCAAGGCACTGGAGAGAGGTTGCAACTACATAAATTATACAGTTTTTAGATTAGGAGATTTACGTTATAGCATCACATATTTTAAGCTCATGCAACCGATAACTGATGAAATTTGTCGTTGTTAGTACTATTACTCATTTCCAACTTGTGAAATATCTTGTAAAATGTAAATTATAATGCCTTGTAGACTATCTGATGATGCTCTACACTGTCTTCTTCAAGGTACTGTCTGTTACTTATGTCAAGGGCGGAGAATCACATGACACAACACCACCTTTTGTCGAGTTTGGGGGAACTTTGAGGAGTCTTACAACTGACGGCCTGTACAGGCTCCAGAGAAGGGTTAAAGAGGTATATGATTACTTATAATTTCATCACTAGTGAGTATGTTTGGGAGTTTAATTTTTGGTCAAAGTAGCTTTTAAGCTAACTTTTCCATATACATGTTTGGTGACATCTCAAATAAGCTAGCTCTTAAGTCCCACCTAAAAAAGTTGGGGTTCTCCAACTTATGAAAAACTAGTTTATAAGCTCACTTAAGTAAGCTAGATTTGTCCAAGGAAATGACTTTTCCACCTTACCAGATTTACAAAATTTCTATCATAAAGCCGTAAGCTACCCAAAGCTAGCATGACTTATATAAGCTTCAGAGAATAAGCCCTCCCAAACACCTCTCTAAGTTGCTCTTCTTTAGACACCCATTCGAGTATAATATCTGTTAAAGGATCAGGGCAGTTATCTTGAAAAAACATAATCTCTCCATAGCCATTTGTTCTTCTTATTGGTTTCAGGTAATAGAGGGTCAGGCACTGGTACACATGTGCAAAGCTTTCATTAGCATGAAAGATGAAGAATACCCAGCATACCCTGCTGTTGAGAATGACGAGAGATTACATCAGCATGTACAGAAGATCGGCAGTCTTATGCTTGGTCCAGATAATGTGAAAATGGGGAAGAAGATAATGGCCGGTGAGGATTTTGCATTCTATCAGCAGCTGATTCCTGGTGTGATATTTGGCATTGGAATGGCAAATGAGAAATTGGGTGCGGTCCATTCTGCCCATTCCCCTTATTTTTTCATCGATGAAAAGGTCCTTCCCATCGGAGCAGCATTACATAGTGCAATTGCAGAAGCATATCTAGATGAGCGCAGAAAGTTTGAAGGACAGTGTGGACCTGTACTCTCATAAAAAGCTATGAGGCCTTTATGAATTGTAGTATTGTACATATCTAATATTTGTATAGTTTTGTTGCAAGAATAACAGTCTGGTTGTCGGTATCCATGTTCAAAAAGGAAATTAGTTGCTGTTAGAACTTGGTAGCTTAGGGCATACAATAGGTGCAATCATTGTGAACTTCTTTATGCAGAACTTATTTTCAACAGAAAGTTTGTTGAAGTCTGAGTTCTGGGAAGAGTTGGAGAAGGATTAGGAGATTATTTAGAGGTTCTTAAGATTGTTATTTGGTTGGGGAATTTGAGTCTACTGTTAATAGTTATTTAAGGAATATGATCATGCATGATCTTACTACTGATCGATATTGTTGGCTTTACTACTATGATTAGAGAAATGGATCTTATATTCCCATGCAGGTTTGGAGGTTTACGTGGTTTGTTGAAAGATGTGATCTTATTTTGATGGAAGCTGCTGCACAGGTTCATTTTCACTAAGGTAGTCGAAGTCTTGTTTTATTGGCCGGTGCAAGGTTTGGCTTCTCTACTTCTGATAATTTTGCCACTGTTGTTAGATACTTCAAAAGCTTCGCCTTAAGAATAAAATTTTTAGGTTTGAGGTGATAATTAACATGGGGTCAAGAATTAGTCGCAACTATTTTGGTCGCACTTTCTTTATGCCCATTCCTTGGTGCGAATGTTGAGTATTACTATTCTCTCATGAACGAAACCAAGGAGACTAACTCGCAACCAAGGAGAATAAGCTCACTTTAGGCCGATAGTTCTCTCGTTTTTGGTCCTCTTCAATTTCAGCAATACGTAACTATTTGCAGATTCTTTCTCCGCACCTGGTGTAAAAACTCGCACCAAATAATTCTTGGGGGTTGGGTTGTTGAGGTGATAAATATTCGAGTATAGTCTCACATCGGATAAGATCAGGAGGAGTGATGAGTTTAAATAGGAGTTTTGGTCAATCTCTGATAGCTATAACTTTTGGGTTAAAATTGATTCCTAACTTCTGTTTAAGGCCTATCAACTTTATATTAGGCCCGATTTCTCCCCCCAACAATGGTATCAAAGCTAATGTCATGGTCCAAGTAATTAAAAAAACAAAATGATCTTCAATGTGAAGACCAAAGGTGTCAGGAGAATCCACCGATGTTTGTAGGAGTCATATAGTCTAGTTAGCCACCATGAGTGAAGTGGTGAAAGTTTCTACGGATGTTTGATAGCTATGTGCGGAATGCATTGTCTGGTTCAAAATTTTGTGAATTTGTTAGCCCACGAGTGAAGTGGTGCAAAAACTTGGTGTATTCCGTGAAAGATTGAATTATAGTTGAATTGAAATATACTCACAAATTAAGGGAGAGTTGTTAATGTGATTATATATGCGAGTATAGTCCCACATCGGATAAGATAAGAAAAAATGATAAGTTTAAATAGAAGTTTGAGTCAATACCTGATAGCCTAGTGACTTATGCACATGAGCAAGAGCATATAAGTGAAAAAATGGGCAGTTCATAAGGAGCTCACTCTTTCAGTCTTTTGACCAGAGGCACCTCGTCATAGAACCTCAAACAAAAAGAGGTTCATGTCACATCACGTCGAAATGGTTTGCATCACCCAATGCTTTGCTAAACATTCTCTTCCCTTCCCTGAAAGGGAAAGGAGCCGACTTGCAATCTCTACGTTGTATAATTTAATGAGCGTAGACTTTTGATAGATACGTAAATATTATATTGTTTATCCTCGTTATTATCCTCTTGCCAGAAGAATGAGAGCAAATGATTCATGCTACTGTTCGTGTTGCAGTCCCTTTCTACTTCCAAAGACAAGTGTCCAAAGTTTTTAGTCTAATATTAGCATCTTGTTCCTTATTAATTAATTAAGCGATGTCATCTTGTGTAAAATTAACGACAGTTAATTATAGATCCTTCTTATCTGGGTGATCATTGGCAGGAGCTGGTCATACGGCTTATTAGACTAGCAAAAAGTTTGTAAAGCTTTGAACTAAATAAGTACATACGTAATCCTAATGGCATGTAAGCAGATAGTAGCTCACAGAATTTATGATTTTTTTCTAAACGATTAATTTTTAACATACAATACTGATATCGACATTAATCCTTCTGGGAGAATATTGAAGTAGTTGTATTTCAATCATAGGAAAAGCAAATAGTTAAGTCTCTGTTCTCTCTTCGTATACACACACAAACATACATATTGTTAGATATTTTTTTTTAAATCAAGTGGAACCCATCGTGGCGGGGCTCACAACAAAATTTTCCACAATTTGGCACCGTCCAGCAGCTATCTTTGAATGAAAAAGAAAACGTGATTTTAAGAGTGTGGGCTCCACATGCATAGTATAAATAATATTATTTTATTAGTGCATAGTATTTTTCCAAACGCTATAAATAGACTCCATATATATATATATATATATATGTTGTAAAATAGCTAGTGCTCGTAGGAACATTGTCTGGACCGAGAAGGTCTTATAGATCGAGAAGATCATTGCCTTGACCGAGAAGGACTTATAGATCGAGGAGATCCGGCCTTTCATTGACCGAGATGCCCTATAGATCGAGGAGATCTTGACAGTACTGGGTCGGTGCACATCAGAGTCATGTACTGTTGTTTCTGGAAGCAATTTGGCCTTGGGATCCTTACACCGGAGTAGGCCAAATATTGCTTTAAGCACAACATTTTACAAACGCACAGCAGCTGAGTTAGAAAATTTTAAATTACTGCACTTCAGCTTTCTTTTCAGCTTTTGCTGCTTTATATCTGTATTATTTCAGATTTAACCACATGCGCTAATAATCTTAAAACAATATTCTGATCTACCATGGATCCTACAAGGACTCTTGGAACGGACTGTCTTAAGTTAGAGAACTTTGACAGTTCCAACTTCAACACATAACGTCGGAAAGTGATCTTCGGGATGTAACTCTTAAAAATCTACTATGTGGTCTCTGAGGAGAAACCCGACTCTGAAGAAGATTCTGAGTCTGAAGCCTCTTGGGCTAGAGATGATCACTTCTGCAGAAGTTATCTCCTTGATCGCTTGGCCGATCATCTAGCAGATGCTTACACCAGCAAGCCCTCTGTAAAGAAAATCTGGAATGCTCTGAAGGACCAGTACAATGATAAGAAGAAACTGTCCAAATCTCACCTCATCGATAAGTTTCTAGATTTCAAGTTCGAAGACGACACTGAGGTTTTTCCTCAAGTCAAAGAGCTTGAAAATGTTGTTATGAATCTGAAAGATAAAAAAATTAGTCTTTGTCAAACCTTCATTTCTGGTGCAATTGTCAACAATCTTCATCCATCTTGGATGTCATTCTCTACTAATATTCAAAGAAGAAAAAGACAGGTGACTCTGTCTGATTTGAAAAGAATCATTCGGATCGAGGACGAGACTTGGACTCGCACGAAGAATGAGCTCATAAGCAGAATGCATCTGCTAACATGGTGGCTACTAACTCTGAGAATGGTAATAATTTATCTTTCAACAAGAAGAAGTTCTTTAACAAAAAGAAGAACCAGAATCTAAAGAACCTGAACGTTTAGAAGAAGGAGTTCAAGAAGAGCGACAAATACTTTAATTGTGGGAAGCAAGGACATTTTGCCAAGGACTGCAAAACACCAAAGAAAGAAACTACACACAATGTCAATCAAGTTGATGATTGTGTGGCTATGATCTTCTAGGTAACAACTCCTAACAGCAAAATCTCTGATTGGTGGTTAGATACATGTGCTACTTGTTATGTTTGCTCCAATGGAGATTTGTTCTCTTCTTATGTTGCTACCAAAGAGAACGTATCAATGGCTGATCGTTTTGTGGTTCCTGTTCTTGAAACTGGAACTATGATGCTGACTCTCTCTTCAGGAAAGACTCTCATATTGAAGGATGTGAAACATGTTCCCTCAATTGCTAAAAACTTAGTCTCTGGAAGCCTGCTATATGATGCATGTATGAAGGTGGATTTTTAAGGAGGTAAGACTGTATTATCCTTTTAGAAAATGTATTTTGGCAATACATATCGTACTGATGACATGTATAAGATCAGTACTATTGCACCCAACTTGGTTATAAATGAAGTATCCTCTTTTACTTACTCCCCTGTATTATGATATAATAGGCTAGGACATGTAAATTATAGAAAATTATCTAGCATGGAGAAGTCAGGATTAATTCCAAAATATGGGGGTAACAAACCTGAGAAATGTGAAGTTTGCGCGCAAGCAAAGTTGACGAGGAAGCCATTTTCAAGTGTCACGAGGAGCACTAACCTGTTGGATCTGATTCATTTAGATACTTGTGACTTCAAGAGCTTCGTCACTCGTGGCGGTAAGAAGTACTTCATCACCTTCATTGACGACCATTCTCGTTTCTGCCACGTTTACTTGCTGAAATCTAAAGGTGAAACTTTTAGCATGTTTGTCGAGTTCCGGACTCGAGTGAAGAAGCAGCTTGGACTGCAGGTGAAATGACTCAGGAGCGACAGAGGAGGAGAGTACCGATCTAAGGAGTCGAAAGCATACTTCAAGGAGCATGGAATTATTGCTGAAACTACTACTCCGTGTTCTCCGCAATCTAATGGGATTGTAGAAAGGAATAATCGTACATTAACCGAGATGGTGAATTCGATGCTAATCACATCTGGTTTACCTACCTGCTATTGGGGAGAGGCTTTGCTGATGACAAACTAGATTCTAAACAGAGTATCCTACTTCAAAACTGATTATACTCCTCATCAGTTATGGTTGGGATATCCATATCCTTTGGATAATCTCAAAGTGTGGGGGTGTCTCGGATATGTTGGAATTCCATATATCAGAAGGCCTAAGTTCGGACCAAAGGCTAACAAATGTGTGTTTCTTGGCTTCGCTAAAGATAGTAATGCTTGCAAGTTCCTAGACCTTGGAACCAACTCCATCATTGAAGCTCGAGATACAGAATTCTTTGAGGATAAGTTTATCAAAGATAAAGGCTTATTGCTCAAAGATATAGAAGAGAATGGTAGTATGTTAGATGGACAAGAGGAGCCAGTTTCGCGAGAAATCGAAAGTGCCAATGATGAAGAAGTTACTGAAACACCATCGAAGCGTATCAGGAGACAGAATGATTTTGGAGATGAATTCATCACCTATAATGTGGAAGAAGACCCATAGACTTTCTAAGAAGCAATGCAGTCAACAGACACACTTCTGTGGAAAGAACTATAGAGGATGAGATTGATTCATTGATCCAAAATCATACTTGAGAGCTGGTGAATATACCTAAAGGTGCAATGCCTATCAGTTGCAAGTGGATCTTCAAGAAGAAGATTCGTCCTGATGGTACTATTGAAAAGTATAAAGCAAGATTGGTGACAAAAGGATTCTCTCAGAAATAAGGTATAGACTTCTTTGATATCTATGCACCAGTTTGTAGGATCACTATCATCAGAGTGCTTATCGTATGGACGGTGATTAAAAGGTTCGTCATACATCAGATGGATGTGAAGAATGCCTTTATCAATGGAGATCTCATAGAAGAGATCTACATGGAGAAACCAGAAGGACTTGATGCTCCAGTTGGTAAAGTATGTAAACATGTTAAGTCTTTATATGGACTTAAGCAGGCACTGAAACTCTGACATGAGAAGTTCGATGGGGTTGTTGGCAACAATGAGTATCAAGTCAGTGAATATGACAAGTGCCTATACATCAAGATCGCTGAAGGAAAAGTGATGGTTATCTACCTCTATGTGGATGATATGCTCATCATCAGGAGTGATTTGGAGATAGTAATATCTACCAAGAAATTTCTTTCAGCATAGTTCAACATGAAGGACCTTGGAACTGCGGACGTGATTCTCGGAATCAAAATCATATACTCTAAAGAGGGTATTGGATTGCCCCAATCTCATTATATCGAGAACATGCTAAGAAAGTATGGCTACAACGACCTGTTAGAACTATAAGTACCATACGATTACAACAAGAAGCTTCGACCAAATACTAGAAGACCAGTAGAGCAGCTGAGGTACTCAAAGAATCATTAGGAGTCTCATGTACGCGATGAGCTGCACAAGACCAGACATTGCATTCGCTGTAGGAATGCTTGGTAGGTTCACAAGTAATCTGAAAAGATTCATTGGGATGCTGTCTAGAGACTGATGATATATTTGAAAGGAACTACAGGTCTGGGCCTATTCTACACTGGATATCCGGCTATAGTCGAAAGCTATTCATATGCGAGATGATGCTCAGAACCAGATAAATGCAGATCTACTGGAGGTTTTGTCTTTACCATGGGTAAAGCTGCAGTCTCGTGGAAGTCTAAGAAGCAGACCATGGTTGCACAGTCATTGATGGAATCTGAGTTCTTCGCACTCTGTGCCGCAGGAGATGAAGCTGAATGGCTCAGTTGTTTTCTCCGAGACCTTCCATTGACAAAATTACAAGGTACAATTACTATCTATTGTGATAATCAGGCGGTGAGTGCTGTGATAGCAAACTCGATGTTCAATGGAAAGAAGCGGACCATTCGTCTGAAGCATGGCTATTTGAGAGAGCTCATTTGTCAAGGAGTCATCTCTGTGATTGACGTCCAGTCTTTAGAGAATGTGGCTGATCCTTTGACTAAAGGTCTGAAAAAGACATAGTCGAAAGGACGTCTACTGAAATGAGTCTCAAAGTTTTGTAAGTCTTACAAATACTTACCATTTATATCAAGTTTTTAGTTTAAAGCTTATGTTACTAATGATAAGATAATTGGTTTAAAAGTCAAGCAAGATTTACAAAGTTTGGTGAGTCTTACAAATACTTACCATTTACATCAAGTTATTAGTTCAAAGCTTACGCTACTAATGACAATTGGTGAGTCTTACAAATACTTACCATTTACATCAAGTTATTAGTTCAAAGCTTACGCTACTAATGACAAGATGATTGGTCTTACCATTTACATCAAGTTATTAGTTCAAAGCTTACGCTACTAATGACAAGATGATTGGTTCAAAAGTAAAATAAGATTTACAAGTAAAATCATATCCTTGTAAAGAGGATGGCTATTAAGTCTTAATGAGTCCAAAGCATTTCGGTTGCGGGCTGTTGGATGGGTAACATACCTAAAGGACTCACCGATGATCCTATCATGTAAAGGGGTTGGCTGTTAAGCCTTAATGAGTCCAAAGCATTTCAGATGCAGGCTGTTAGATAGGAAACACACCTAAAGGACTCACCTGGATTCCTATCATGAGAAAGGATGGCTCTTAAGCCCTAATGAGTTCAAAGCATTTCGGATGCGGGATGTTTGATATGAAACATGCCTAAAGAACTCACCTATGCATGGGTGAAGATTTGACCGTCTCCTATGGCGTCTTGTGAAAAGATACCTAGAGCTCTAGCAGAAACCAGGACATGCACAGGGCCATGAATGTGCAAGACTAAGGCAAAGGCAAAGGAAAGTGTGGTTCAAAATAAAAACTATCACAGATGAGTTTGATTTTGTGCGATCGTTGGAATTTTAGACATGTGCTGGTTCAAGTCTCTGCGACATCATGCATCTATCTTTTATTCAATTGGTCTAAGAGGATTCAAGTCCTTACGACATCTATCTTATGCACAACGATTAAAACAACAACACTGTTACACGACACTAGTTTAAAAATTTGTGGGGGAGTGTTAGATATTTTTAAACTAGGTCAAAAGAAGAGGGCCCCTCAGAGAATTTTAAAAAGGTGAAAAACATTGGAAAAATCTCTCTCTCTCTCATTTTCAAAGTATGGCATCGTCTCTGCCTAATTTCTTTTGAAATACTAAGTACGTGGACCCCACATGAATAGTAAATAATATTATTTTATTAGTGCATAGTATTTTCCCAAACGCTATAAATAGACCCCAAACTCTTAAGGAAAATTCATTCCAAAAACAATAATCAATATATATAGATATATATGTTGTAAAATATAGCTGGTGCTCGTAGGAATATTGCCTGGACCGAGAAGGTCTTATAGATCGAGGAGATTGTCGCCTTGACCGAGAAAGTCTTATAGATCGAGGAGATCGTTGCCTTGACCGAAAGGTCCTATAAATCTAGGAGATCTTAACAGTACTGGGTTGGTGCACACCAGAGTACTGTACTGCTGTTCCTGGAAGTAATTTGGCCTTGGGATCCTTGCACTGGAGTAGACTAAATATTCACTAGTACAAAACTGGTCTGCCCAAACGGTTGGAACCGTTTGGGAAAACCCCCTCCCAAACGGTTCCAACCGTTTGGGAGATGTAAAACACCCGTTTGGGCTAAAGCCGTTGGGGACAAGTTGTCCCCAACGGTCGCCCAAACGGTTGTAACCGTTTGGGCAAAACCCCAAACGGTTACAACCGTTTGGGATATAGCCCAAACGGTTGAAACTGTTTGGGCAAAAAATCGCCCAAACGGTTCCAACCGTTTGGGCCAAATTTTAGCCCAAATGGTTGAAACCATTTGGGCGAAAGTTAGCCCAAACGGTTTCAACCGTATGGGCTATTTATTTTAATAGTTTTAAAATTTTGCCTTCTTTATTTATTTTCCCCCGAAACGGTTTCAAATGTTTATATACACATCTCACATAATAAGTACTCAACATCTCACAATGAAATCAAAATATTCTCATACTTCGCTAAATATCCAAAGTTATATATTCATACACAATGTTTACTCAATATACTTAGAGACAAAATATATACATACACAATGTACTCAATATCTCACAATGAAAAGAATCTTATATACTTGTCTCTAATATCCAAAATGAGGTTGCCTTTTCGATGACCCGATCCATGTATAATACCGGTTCATGTTTTCGGTCTTTGCATTGTCTCTCCCTTGGTAGATCTATCTGCATTGATGGATGTGTGCATGTAAGTATTCATGGGTATGTGTAATCAAGAAGATCGATAAAAAGATAGATATAAATACCGTCTGACCTTGTTTTATTGCAGCATCATCGTTACATAGAAGGAAAAGAAAGCAACAGAATAACAGATGAAAATTATAAGAGTATATGAGTCATGTTTCAATGTGAGTACCATCGACTGGAAACATAACCTAGAGCAAATTCTTGATAGACTGCCTTTCCCCTCACCTTCCCTAAGAACAAACAGGCCAAATGCTAGTAGATAGAACATGAATGTTGTACTCATCACATTTTGAATTACTGATATTATCTGCACAAGTTTCATCAAATTGCCTTTCCTCGTTTTATGCCAACTTTGGACGCCATTTTTTTCCTAAAAAGTAATTATTCCCAATCAGATAATACACACATATATAATGTACATATGAAAATGCTAAAAATGAAAATAATTTCAGAATGCTTACTTAACCTGATGCAACTTTGATGTCCTGGTGCAGCTTTGATGTCCTGGGGCAATTGCTTGGATCGAATCAGCATGAAGTAATGCCTCAGTAGCCTGCAGCTCAATACTAGATTTACAGCACAGAGAAAACATTTCAAGAATATAAATAACTTTAAATTCTGCAGAATTCTAAACATGAGCCCTGAACCGCATAACCAATCATGACCAATCCTATCAACTGCATGACCAACCATGATGAACCCTGTCATTATGTACATCTATCTATATAGAGAATGGAATCTAAGTATCGCGTGCAGAGTGCTGTAACTTTGCAGATTGGATCAAACCTGACCATGAAACAATTCAAACTTAACCTGAGTTTAAGGTCAAATGTTTTCATTTTTAGTAAGATACAGTTTAAACCTTGACCAAATTTTAGATAGGTTGGATTTAGGCTAAGATGTGTGCCAGCTAACCCAACCCAACCTACCTAAAGTACTTAACGCCAACTAGCTAGTTTCATGAAATAGAAAAGCCAACTCTTCATTTGTAACTCATGGATATCAATACACATAGGCTAGTGCTTATATAAAAGGATGAGATCCTTAGAGATTACATGTTGTGTCAAAAGAAGCAAGTACTTTATCAAAAGAAATTGAGTATTTAGCAGTTATAATGTGGTGATTAAGGACTGTGTATGGCAGTAGTGCTAGCAACTTGAGTGAGAAAACCCATCTCCCATTACAAAAGGCAGGATGGCTGAAGTGGAGAAATGTCCACAGTATTATGTGATCATATAATAGCCCATGAAATGAACAGAAAGTTTCCACTAGATGGTTATAAGATCAGTTATAATTTAAAGGTAAAATGTCAAGCATTCAAGAAAATTATGTTCAAGAGATGAATTTATCTGAAAACGAGTAAGCAGCCATTGTGAGAAAAAGACTGAATACAGAATGTGTTCATTCATGGAAAATTAAGATAACATCAATAAATGATAGAAAATTACCCAGATTAAGCATGTAAGGAGACTATTAGAAGCTGCAAATGAAATATGAAGGCTTCTAACATAGCTGTGGAATACCAGGATAAGGGATAGAGCAAATAAGCTTGAATTGAAGCTGAAAATGAAATATGAAGGCTTCTAACTTGACTAATTATTCATCTACAGATAAACGAAAGAAAAAGAATTCAGAAAGCCGACAAAAAATTGAGACAACAGTATTCATTATTATCATTTTGCAGCAGAATTCATAAGCTAATCCACCAGATTTGACATAAAGAGTATACAGCTCAAAATAAATAAATCCAGCTCAGTTCAACTGTCATTTACATTCCTACCATAAAAGCTCATGCTTGTAAACTTCAAATAGTCAATCTGAACTTACTTCATCATCCAAAACTGCTAAAAATCTTATTATTACCCAACTGAGTAATTTCATCAAGCACTTACCGGGCATCAACCAGAACAGATCTTCTTCAACCTCTCAGCCGCCGACTGATCCACCGAATACTGCAACCCAACCACCAAAATATCAGCTATACAGATAACAAACACACACACACACACACACACTTGAACAATGCACAAACCAACACCACTTGAGCTAATAATTGTAAATTTGGTCTGAAAAGATTGAAGAGCCTATTACTAAATTAAAAAAAAATCTACCTTACAATGGAAAATATACCTTACTAAGCATAACAACAAGACTCATTCCGGCTGAGTAGCGTGTGGAATCGAGAGGCGATTGAGGAGGCGGCGGAGTAGCGGTGGAGGAGGAGGCGGATGAGAGGTAGAGGAGGAGGCGGAGGAGCGGTGGAGGAGGAGGCGGAGAGCTGTGGAGGACGAGGCGGAGGCGGAGGAGCGGTGGAGGACGAGGCGGAGGAGCGGTAGACGACGAGGCGGAGGCGGAGGCGGAGGAGCGGTGGCGAAGTGAGAGGCCGTGGTCGGACTTCCAAAATTTTGGGGCAATATCGCGCTGAGGGGCTATTTTGGGGGAGCGGCGGGTTTTAGGGAAAAATTTTGGGGAAATATCGCGGGTTCAGAGGGAGAACGGGGAAATATAGGGGGAAATGAAATTTCAATTTTGTAGGATCCATCAAAACTCCCAAACAAGTTTACCTGTTTGGTATAAAATATCTCAAACGGTTAAATCCGTTTGGGTGTTCCGTATGGATTTTTCTATACTCCCAAATGGTTTAAACCGTTTGGAATTATTATCCCAAACGGTTTGAACCGTTTGGGCTATCTTGATTTGCCCAAACGGTTCTAATAACTGTTTGGGCAGATCATTTTTGTACTAGTGATTGCTTTAAGCACAGCGTTTTACAAACGCACAGCAGCTGAGTTAAAAAATTTTAAATTACAGCACTTCAGTTTTCTTTCCAGTTTTCTCTGTTTTATATCTGTATTATTCCAGATTTAACCACATGGGCCAACAAATAGAACCTAGCTCAAATCCAAGCAGCAACATTACCCGTAAAGGGGATACTTCGACTGTAATTCTTCAAACTTGGCATGTAAACGAACAATGCCCGAAGGGAACAATTCCAATTAATTCGAAGGGTTCGAAAGGTAGATCATCTCCTGAGGGCAGGCTCAATTGAAAGCTTCGGGAATAAACATCCATCCTCCCGTATTTCTCGAGGAAATGCAGACGCTGCTGCCTTATCCCAAGGACATGAGGTATAGAGTTTAATCCGTATTTGTGGTGGTGAAGTCTATTTGTTTCTTTTATGAACTAATTATTTCTTTTTGCTGCATTGTATAGCGATTCAAAGTGGTGATCGATACTACGGAGCGAATGCTGACATAAACTTGTGGAGACCTCGAGTGAGGCCCAACGGTTTCAGTCTTCTAGGATATCGATAACATAAAAATCAGACAATTATGTTGAGAACACTGCTGGAGCTGGAATGGTGGTATCGTCGTCTTCACTGTTTTATAGTCTAACAAAATGGTCATGATCATTAGAATAATTAAAATATGGGTTTTTCGATATTGGTCCCTTAAATAGCAACGAATTGAATTTAATATTAGTCCCTCAAATATTCATATTTTAATATTAATTGCTCAGATACACTTTAGGTGTTGACGATGGTCTCTATGGCTAGGTGGTGTTAAAAGGTTAACGGAATATTCCATTAACTTTAACATTGCACTATTTGGACCCGAAACCCAAACCAAATAAACTCACATCAAATGGACCCGAAACGCGTCAAGAAACATATCTTCTTCCTCCTAACTTTAATATCTTAGAACCCATAAAACAACAACATAAATGCTCCAGTTGAGGCTGACGAGGTCCTCGTGAAACAGGGCTCGTGGGGCTTGATCTTGCCAAGGGATTCAAAGGTGACATAGTGTTTGCGGACGGTCTGAAGGCAGACGTGCTGAAGATTGGGAGTGGAAGGGATGACGGTGGAAACGTAGAAGAGGTACGTGACGTCGAAGAGAGGGAAGAGTCTAGAGAGGATGTCAAGGGGGCTGGTCCCGAGGATGCCAGTGGCGCCGATCACGAGGGCGACAGAGGAGTACGGGGGGTTGGGTGGACGTGGTGGTGTTGTGCGCAGCGGAAATTTCGGCAGCACCTCCGGTGCGCACGGTGCACAACAAGAGATTAGATCGAAATAAGAATTCCTGTCTCACCAAGGAAATAAGAATCTGAAGCGGATATCTCAACAAAGTGAGATATCGGCTCTTCCTCTCATCAGTTATAGGACTGACTTGTCGAGGGATCCTACAAGCTATTACAAATCACGACAAGAACACAAATTTTACGTGGTTTGGCAAATAGCCTACGTCCACGGGGCAAGGAGGGGGAGATCTACTATTAGAGGGAGAGATACAACTAGGGTTTACAATCACTCAATCTAAACCCTCACACAAACTCTCAAACCTCTCACAATATCTCTCTACAAAAGTACAAAAGGACTGCACAAAAAAAAAAACCACAAAGTCGGTTGCCCCTCTTTCTTCTGCTCCTGCGCTGTACACTACAGCCGCCAAAATTCCGTGCACACGCAGCCAGCCGCAAAAGAACTTTCACAAACCCTTGCTCTGTACTTGCTCACAAAATCCTAGGGAAAACCGTGTATTTATAAGCACAAATTGGATTTTCGGATGGGCCAGCTTGGCCCGCTGAATTCGTTACGAGAAACAAGCTCTGTCCGTTGTTCACGTGACGTGGGTCCAATGTTCACTTCTCCCACATCAAACTTCATGGCCCCCACCCACGTGACTCCAACCTCACACCAAAAATTCGTTCACTATTCTCCACCTCGGCGAATTTTTTTCAAAACTGAACCGACACCAACCAAAACAAATGTCCCACTTGTTGCGTCCAGGACGTCGTGGAAACCCTTCATGACAATGGACTCAATCCACAACAAGTCGGTAATCCGAACAAGAGTCCAAACAATCTCACCCCCATCAACTAATCTAAACCGGCTGCATCGTAAAGACTGCCTACGTATCCTCTTACCCAAGGAATCAAGCCTCACGTAGTTCACCCGGCTGCATCGTAAAGACTGCCTACGTATCCTCTTACCCAAGGAATCAAGCCTCACGTAGTTCACCCAATGGCCTCGAAAGGCCTCAACACCGAAGAATGTTCAAAAGTTCCAAACAATGACCAAACTTGACACCTGAAACAACTTTGGTCAACATATCTGTAGGATTGTCCTTCGTGTGGATCTTCTCCAACATGACGTCTCCTTTTATCCAAAACGTCACGAACAAAATGGAATCTGACATCAATGTGCTTCGTGCGCGCATGATAAACCTGGTTCTTCGCCAAATAGATAGCTGACATGCTATCACAATATACCTGAAGGGTCTCCTGTGCAATCCCCAAGTTCTCCAATAATCCCTGCAACCACAAAGCCTCCTTCACAGCTTCAGTCAACGTCATATACTCTGCCTCCGTAGTGGAGAGAGCCACTGTAGACTGAAGTGTGCATCTCCAACACATCGGTGCTCCTGCTAGTGTAAACACGTATCCGCTAGTAGACCGGCGCTTGTCCAGATCCCCCGCATAATCAGAATCCACGTAACCAATACAATCCTGCCCGTTCTTCCCATTCTTCTCGAACACCAAACCAACATCCACGGTATCTTTAATATACCGTAGAATCCACTTCACGGCCTCCCAATGACCCTTCACGGGGTCGTGCATGTATCTGGATACCATGCTCATAGCCTGTGACAAATCTGGCCTTGTACACACCATCGCATACATCAAGCTATCCATAGCATTGGTATATAGAACTTTGGACATGTATTCCCGGTCCTCAACTGAAACAGGTGATATCTTAGCTGATAGCTTAAAGTGGGGAGCCAATGGAGTACTCACCGCCTTGGCATACATCATAACTGAATTTCTTCAGCATCTTCTGCAAGTAACTCCTCTGTGTCAACTTCAACCTCCCCTTCACCCTGTCTCTCTCGATCTTCATACCCAATATCTTCTTTGTTTCTCCAAGATCCTTCATCTCAAATTTAGATGACAGCTCTTTTTTCAACTTTCTAAAAGCTGAAGTATTCTTGGAAGCTATGAGCATATCGTCAATATATAATACCAAATAGATATACTCACCATTCTGTAGCTTGTGCATGTAAACACACGGGTCATTGGGCTTCTCGTGTACCCTCGCCCAATCATAAAGCCATTGAATCTCTTGTACCATTGTCGCGGTGATTGCTTTAATCCGTAAAGAGACTTCTTTAGCTTGCATACCAATTCTTCCTTTCCTGCAGCTTTGAACCCCATAGGTTGTGTTATGTAGATCTCCTCTTCTAAATCTCCATGTAGAAAGACTGTTTTCACATCCATCTGGACCAAATCCAAATCCAACTGTGCCACCAATGCCAATAAAATACGAATCGACGAATGCTTCACAACAGGTGAAAATACCTCGTTGTAATCAACGCCCTCTAGCTGTGCATATCCCTTGGCAACCAATCTGGCTTTGAATCTAATTTCCCCAATAGAAGATCTATCTTTCTTTGCATACACCCACTTGCATCCAATAGCCTTCTTATCCTTTGGTAGCTTTGCAAGTTCCCAAGTGTCGTTCTTATGAAGAGACTGCATCTCTTCCTCCATGGCTTCCCTCCACCTATTCGAATCAGATCTTGACTCTGCTTCCTTGAATGTAGAAGGAATCAAATCATCAATGACTTCTGCTGATAAAGCATATGCAACCATGACATTGTCATATCTAGCTGGCCGACGAATATTTCTTCTTCGTCTATTAGCTGCAATGGACTCCTGAACATGACCTTGTTCCTGAGTCCTAACAACCACTGTATCCTCTAAATGCCCGGCTGTCATCTCATCTCTTTCCAGTGTCACCTCTGTAGGAGCCTCGATGGATACAATGCTCTCTGGAGTGGGTGGAGTCACATCATCCTCCCCCTGCTGTGATATCTCCTGAATCTGGTCTTCCTCCACCTACTGAGGAACTTGAGGCTTCATCATGTATGCCTCGTCAAATGTGATATTCCTGCTAATAACTATCTTCTTGTCTTGTGAATCCCATAACTTGAAGCCTTTAACTCCATCTCTAAATCCCACAAAGACTGCTTTCCTCGCCCTCGGATTTAATTTACCATCACTGACATGGTAATAAGCTGGACACCCAAATATCCGAAGTGACTCATAGTCACTAGCTACCGAACCAGACCAACGCTCCAACAGAGTCTTCCCCTGTATCGCAGTACACGGCAACCTATTCACGAGATGGCTCGCATAAACCAACGTCTCGGCCCAAAAGGATCTAGGCAATCCACTCTGCGTCATCATACATCGCACATTCTCCAGCAAAGTACGGTTCAATCTCTCAGCCACCCCGTTCTGTTGCGGTGTCTCTCGAACTGTGAAGTGTCGCCTAATGTCGTGATCCCGGCAAAACTGTAGAAACGGATCACTCTTATACTCTCCACCGTTATCTGAACGTAGAGTCTTCATCTTTCTACCTGTCTGCAGCTCCACTTTATTTTTTCGCTCCACAAAAATATCCAGGACCTGATGTTTATGCTTCATCGGATATACCCAATTCCTCTTGGAATAGTCATCAATGAAAGTGACAAAATAGTTGGTCCCACCAAGTGATGTGTGTTTGGAAGGGCCCCAAACATCTGTGTGAATATAGTGCAATATACCTTGGGTATTGTGAATAGCGGTGTCAAATTTCACTCTTGTCTTCTTCCCAAGTATGCAATGTTCACACAGCTCCATCTTACAGGTCTTCGTACCCTTCAATAGCCTCTGCTTCGCCAATACCTGCAGGGACTTATCACCAGTGTGTCCCAATCTCGTATGTCATAAACTGGTAGTATCTTCCTCTGTGGTAATCGAAGTTGCCAGACCTCCTGTTACTGTCTTTCCCTTCAAGTAGTAAAGGTTGTTTTCCCTGACACCTCGTATCACCACCATGGACCCCTTTGTGACCTTCAGAGTCGCATTCTCCAATATCACCTTATAGCCAGCTGCCTCTAAAGTTCCAAGCGAAATGATATTCTTCATCAATTGAGGAACGAATCTCACTTCCTTCAGCTTCCGAGTCACCCCGTCACACATCCGGATCCGTACTGTACCAATACCACCAATAGGACATACATGATCATTACCCATGAGCACAACATCCCCTCTTTCCAACTCCTCAAAGCTGGAGAACCAATCCCTCCTAGGACAAATATGGTATGTAGCATCAGAATCCATCATCCACTCCATAGAGACAGCGTAACAAACTGACGGTAATGCAGAGCAAGAATAGCCTGAAGAATCCGTATCTGAATTGTCGTCACTAGCCTTGACAACATTCACTTCCGAAGCTTGTACAGCTTTCCCTTTATTCTTCCCGGCTTTATCTTTTCCTTCTTCTTTGCAAAAGCGACATTGATTCCTACCAATATTTCTATGGCCACCTCTTGACTTTGATCTTGAGCGATCACGTGGACGACGGTTTGGACCACGGCCTCAAACTGCTAATGCATTTCCCGATGTCTTCTCTGAGGGTTCGCCATCACTCTTCCTCAACTCATAATTCACTAAAGCTGAGGTCACCTCTTTGTAGGTAACTGTTCTTCCATTTATCATAGTGAGAACAAACGTACCAAAATCATCCTCCGGCAACGAACACAATAGTAGCATCACCTTGTCTTCATCCTCAACCATGATATCTACATTGGCCATATCCGAAATTAGCTTCGTGAAGTTGTTAACATGCTCCCGAATGGAAACTCCCTTCTTCATCTTGAATTGGTAAAACCTCTTCTTCAAGTAAAGCTAATTCTCAATGCTCTTCGTCAGATACTTCTCATTGAGTGTTTCCCACATTCTCTTCGCCGACGTCTCGTTCATTACGTCATAAATAAGATTCGACGTCAAGTATGACCGAATAACTCCACAAGCCCTACTATTCATTTTCTTCCAAATCTTGTCCTCCATATCAGCGGGTTTCTTTTGTAACTCAAGAGTCTCCTCTAAATTTTATGCATCAAAGGCGTCCATCACCTGACACCTCCACAATTCGAAATTAATCTTGCCGTCGAACTTCGGAACATCAATCTTTGTGTTATTAATGCTCAAACTCTGTATCGCCTTCGAAAGAGACGATCCCGATGTGCTTGTTTTTCCCATGTTGTCAATCTAATTTTTCAAATGGGAATCCTTCAGTGAATCCTTCGAACAAGCCCCAAATCCAACCTGGAGCTCTGATACCACTTGTTGTGCGCAGCGAAAATTTCGGCAGCACCTCCGGTGCGTACGGTGCACAACAAGAGATTAGATCGAAATAAGAATTCTTGTCTTACCAAGGAAACAAGAATCTGAAGCGAATATCTCAACAAAGTGAGATATCGGCTCTTCCTCTCATCAGTTCTAGGACTGACTTGTCGAGGGATCCTACAAGCTATTACAAATCACGACAAGAACACAAATTACGTGGTTCGGCAAATAACCTACGTCCACGAGGCAAGGAGGGGGAGATCTACTATTAGAGGGAGAGATACAACTAGGGTTTACAATCACTCAATCTAAACCCTCACACAAATTCTCAAACCTCTCATAATATCTCTCTACAAAAGTATAAAAGGACTGCATAAAAAAACGACAAAGTCTGCTGCCCCTCTTTCTTCTGCTCCTGCGCTGTACACTGCAGCCGCCAAAATTCCGTGCACACGCAACCAGCCGCAAAAGAACTTTCACAAACCCTTGCTTTGTACTTGCTCACAAAACCCTAGGGAAAACCGTGTATTTATAAGCACGAATTGGATTTTCGGATGGGCCAGCTTGGCCCGCTGAATTCGTTACGAGAAACAAGCTCTGTCCGTTGTTCACGTGACGTGGGTCTCATGTTCACTTCTCCCACATCAAACTTCATGGCCCCCACCCACATGACTCCAACCTCACACCAATAATTCGTTCACAGGTGGTTGGTTCTAGGTTTCTCTTGGTGGTGCCGATTGCGCCTGCCCATCACCAGCTCAGGTTTGGTTCGTGTAAGAGTATGGAGAGTGAGGGAACTCAGGGAAGTAAGGGGGGATTGACTCATCAAGAGCAGGGCCGGCCCTAGCATAAGGCAACTAAGGCCTTTGCCTTGGGCCCCAAGTTGGATAAGGCCCACCTACCCATATATATAATATATGTAACTTAGTTACTTAAGCTTAAAGCTAACCCTATTTAAAAAGTGAAGATCCAAAGATAAAAAGTGAAGTTAATAGCTTAGCAACTTATGAGATTGAAAATTTTGAATTCTTAATAGCTATGAATATTTGGTATGACATATTGTTTGCTGTTAATTCAGTTAGTAAAATCTTACAATCTAAATATATGCATATTGATATTGTCATAGATCAATTAAATGGTCTTATTGTATATTTAGAAAATTATAGACAAAATGCTTTTGTATCTGCTTTGAATTCAACTAAAGAACTTGCTAATTAAATGACGTACAACCTATATTTTGTGAAAAACGTAAAATTCATAGAAAAAAACAATTTGATGAAATATTGGTAATGAAACAACATTTAACGCTGAAGAATCTTTTCGTATTGAATATTTCTATGCATAGTTGATAAATCGCTTGGCTCAATTGAAAGTAGGTTTGAACAATTTAAAACGTATGAAAAAAAATTTGGTTTTTTGTTTGATTTGAAAAAATTAAAAGCTTTAGATTGTATTAAATTGAAAGCATATTATCTTAATCTCGAAAATGCACTAAAACATGATGAACATTTAGATATTAATGGACTTGAATTGTTTTCAGAATTGAGAGTGCTTAGGAAAATTTAAAAATAGAGATTAATAGTCCAATTGAAGTGTTGAACTATATAAAGTGGTTAGATTATTTTCTAAATACTTGTATTGCTTATCGTGTACTATTGACTATACTCGTAACTTACCAACCCTAGGTAAGTCCTAACCTAACCACAGTTCACCTATTTTGACCATGATACTAACAGCAGGACCATTATCAATAGCTAAAGTATATTTGAGAGACTATTATCAAAATATGAAGATTTTAGGGACTAATATCTAATTCATTATGATATAAGGAACCAATATAAAAAAAACCCTTAAAAATAATAATTTTAATAGGTTTAAAATTTTATTTTATTTTTATTTTTTCAGTAGTGTCTCTAAGCACATTAAGAGTAAGAGCATTTTTAGCAACTGGTCAAAGTGATCTATAAGCCATTAAGACATGTTTGAAAAAATAGCTTATTTTGGCTCACAAGGCACATAGTTTGGCCCTGTAAGAGACTACTTTATCTCTTAGCATTCAAGAAAATTCCAAAGCACTCTTTCTCTATCCCCAACTCTTTTTTTATCATTTTGGCAACAATTAATGATGAATTGTAAGTCACTCATTTGCTCAACACTCTACTATTAGAAATGGATTATAATCCACTGAATTTACCGAACACTTTGAATTATACTCCACTTGACTTATAAGCCATTTGTGAATTATGAGCCAATTAGATTATTACCCAAAGTTGCCAAACATGCTCTACTTAAAGCCAAACTGACAAAAGTAAAATTTTAGAGCAGAAAAACCTTCCTCATGCTAGTAAAGAAAGAGCACGATCATCATAGAACTAAGAAACTTTTTCTTGAAGATGAATATGTGATACACACAAATATGTAATATATAATCTAAAATACTCCTCCTGAATATATAAATGCTTAGATTTAACTTGATAAATATGAACCGCAGATATTACTTTAAAGCCCAAAAGGGTGGTGCAGTTATTTCTCAAAGAACTGCTAAAACAATATTTTTCGTCTCATTTTAGGTGTATCCAGGGTTTTATGGAGATTATGAGAGTCGACTTTCTGTATACTTGAAGGTAGGGTATAATGCACAGAAATCTATTACAGTTAGCACTCTCATTTCTCTTACTTATTCTCTCAAATATTTATTGGAGCATTTTGAATCAACAGGCAGATAACTATACAAGAGCAAAGGTTGCTACAACTTGTTATGTTCAGGATTTGTTCAAGTTAGTGACTACATCGCCTTAGGTACCACAATATTTTCACCATTATCTACTTAAGGTGGGGATCAGTACAAGATCAATGTCTACATTATCTGTTGTGCGCGGCGGAAGCTTTCTAGGGCAACACAAACAATAACTCGAACTAAACCACAAAGACTATGCAAACCACAACCACAGCAAGAACAAACAATTTACGTGGTTCGGCAAGTTGCCTACGTCCACGGGGCAAGGAGGGGGGAGATTTTACTACTAGAAATCAAGGGAATACAAATAGGGTTACAAATCTCTCAGACCAAACCCTAAAACAAAGCTCTAGATCTCTCAAAGCTCTCTCACAATTGGATGCAATGATTCTCTCTCTTTGGCTGCTCAAATTCGTCCAACCTCTACCCTAAACAAACAGGTTTAGGTATATATAGAACTTACAAAACGAATCGGGTCGAAAACCTGAAAGCCCAGCCCAAAACAGCGTCGGTCGACCGGACCGGTCGACCGCGATCAATTCCGGTCGACCGGCCCGGTCGACCGACCGGACCCCCGGGCCCGTTGGCCTGGTATAAACCATAGGACCCACCGAGTGTAACGCGTTGTTTGGCTCAATCCCCTGTCAAAATTGACTAGCCGATATTACAGTTGAGTCTTGGGCTTACCTATTTAACACTAGTAGAAAAACCACCAATCTAGACGGAACAACCTAGATGGAAAAAATTTCCGTCTAGGTTGAATCAAACTAGATGGAAAATTTTCATCTAGGTTGATCCGTCTAGTTTTGGTCAAACTAGACGAAAAATTCCGTCTAGTTTGACAAACTAGACAGAAAATTCAACCTAGACGGAATTCCGTCTAGGTTTCTGTCAACCTAGACGGGATTCCGTTTA
>NC_033797.1:19772413-19830943 GCF_001876935.1 Asparagus officinalis
CCGTTCTCGTAACCGGGATAGAGATATTGCCGATGATAACGATAGATGAGGTTTTTTTGTTTTTAATGCAATAAACAGTTTTATTTGTTATAACACTATATTTATTCATGTCATTTATCCTATCTTATTCATGTACATTGTTAGTATATATGCTGTTGGATGTATATATTGGACGGATTTGGTTGATGTATATTTTGGAGTGGATGGTTGGATTTGTGTATTATGTTGGATTTGATTATATTTGGTTTTGAATGGAATTGTTATGAATTTTGATTATATTTGGATGGTTGGATGTATTCATGTGTACAATATTTATTAGATATATTCATATATTAATGTAATTGTACAGGAAAATACAAATTGTAATTATTTTTTTTTGCCGAAAAAATATCAACCTAGACGGAATTCCCTCTCAACCTAGACGGGATTCTTACTTCCGTCTAGGTTGACTTCCGTCTAGGTTGATCAACCTAGACGGAATTCCGTCTAGTTTGAGTCAATATAGACGGAAGCAAAATAAACGGACCAAACTAGACGGAATTCCGTCTAGTTGAACTAACATAGACGGGATTTGGAGCAACCTAGACGGAAATTTCCGTCTAGGTTGCTCGTTTTTCTACTAGTGTAAGCCACACAACTTTTCACACTTTTCCTTGATGTAGCTAGGACTAAATTGGGGTAGGACTAAATTGGGGGTCTCACATTTTTTGCACGTATTCACCTGTTTAAAATCCTTGAGGTATCCTGCTTTATGAGAAGACAATTGTTTTCATATACGTACGTCATATATTGCCCAGCAATGTTTTTAACAAGCGATCCAAAAGCTCCTTTTCTGAGTAGTGCCTGTTTTATAAGATTAATGTCTGGGTTTGTATCATATTAGACAGAATGAGAAGAGTAACTATTTCAGTCTATCCGACTCCAGAAGAGGCTTAGAGTTCCCTTTAAAAAGTGATATCAAAGTCTTGATTGTGTCTGAGGAGCGAGGAGAAATGACTATATATAGTATGCTTAGTCCCTGGATGGTAAAGATTCCAGGGATGTTTGGCAAAGCCATTATGGGGTGAATGCCAATATGCGAGAATAATCCTACACAATTTTGAAAATAACTATAACACATGTACATATCATAATGCTTGACCACTTGACCTCTCTATAACTTAAAGCACATATAGATATTGTTTTTTTAATTGAAAACAAATACACGAATATCCATAATGGTTTTAATCAATAGGAATATGATTTTAAAATATAAAATTGATTTTTAATAAAGATTACAATCTATATTAATTTACCAATGAGTAGAACAATAAAATGTTCAATATATTGTCACAGATAATCACAGTTACTTCATTCTTCACCAATAATATGTTAATTATCACAAGCATAATGATGTCCTCAAACTTGAAATGCGGAAATGAAAGAAGCCATCAAGGCTTATAACAAATAACCCGTAAATATATACTTACACTACTTCTAAGTCTTAAACAAAACAAATAAAGGTGATACTCTCACTACTAAAAGTTTTTTAGATGCTTACGGCATATTGAAATAACACATGTTACGTTGAAATGGTCTATTTTATCTATAGAATTAGTGTCTGCTAGCATAGAATTACAACATGTTTAAGTTATATCAAATATATGTGATATTTATAGTTTGTTACATTACATAACATGAAATAAACAATTGTATTAGGCATTTTTCATTATTGATCCCATATGAGAAATGATTTGAAAGTTAGTTTAATAAACTTTGTCATAGGACTCTGTCACTACACCAAAACTCCAAATTTGTGGGCATTTTCATGGGCTAAATCCTAGATTAATGGAGTGGTGTCTTTTTCTCTTAAATCCGCTTAGAAACTTGTGGCCAGCAAGTTTTGAACATGAGTGGCTAGATATCATGTCAAGCGACCCTACCACTATACGAAAACTCCAAAATTGTCGCGCGTGTTTAGGGTTATAATTTTATACTAATAACAAACTTCAGTAGAAAGTTAGTTTCCTTACATACTAGCTTGCCCATTTTCAGTTAATTGATTCTCAGCCTATATTAGATAAAATGGGAATTAATTTGGTTTTTTTACTCTCCAATACATTATCTATTACATTGCTTCTGATTACATTCATAGATTTAGTTGTAGGGATCTAAGAAGCAAGCCTACAGGGGAGACAGTTCTTTGATTCATTGTGGAGGGGGAAGCTAACCTAAATCACCTTATTGCTTCATGCTATAAAAACACCAAAGTTCAACTCTCTTCCTTGTACAGGATTCTTTCCCCCAATGTTAGCAAGGTGCAATGGCGGAATACTGTTTGGGGGGATATGAACTATCCAAAGCATTCTCTTATCTGTTGGCTTGCTATCCAATATAGGTTGCTAACAAAGGATAGACTAATGCGGAGAGGTATTGTGACAGAAAACAATTGCAGCTTATGTTCAAACTCAGGTTTGGAAAGCAGGAACCACTTGTTCTTTAGCTGTCCTTTTTCTAGTGAAGTTTGGAATCAGGTGATGATTTGGCTGCAGTTTAAATGGAAGTCTTGCAGCTGGAATTGCCTTCTTGACTGGTTTTGTACCAAGCTAAGAGGCAGAGGGATTAAAATGAAAGTAAAGAGGCTAGCCTTTACTACCACACTGTACAAAATCTGGTGTGAACGTAACAGTAGGATCTTCAAACAACAATGCAAAAACAAAGATCAGTTGGTGAAGGAAATCAAGATGGATATATTGATCATTATTCTCAATAGCTCCTTGCCGGAAGATTTCAAAGAATGGATTAGTTCTCTGTAAATAGATAGATGGATGATCTTTTTTTTTATTCTTTTTTGTAGTTTTTGATATCTCACATAGGAGGATCTTGATGTACTTAAACTCATTACTTTGGTGAATGAATAAAAATTTTTCATTGACCAAAAAAAAAAGCCTACAGGAGAGAGGTGAATAAGATTGTGTACTATTTTTTGACTACACACAGAAGATGTAGCGGAACCAAAAACAATATTAAGAAAAACAGTAAAAATACAAACCACAGAACAATCACAGCTAGAACACCCAAGATTTTAATAGTAATTCAAATAGAAATCCTACGTCCACTCTTTTTTTTGAAGGCGCTTTCTCACTATGATGAAAAGTTCACCTGGATCACAAATCCGATCAAGTAAGCTTATAAGACCGGAACCCTAATTTCACTTGAACTAGTCATCTAGCCAATCCTGTCATCTATGAGTAACCCTAGCTCTAGCTAGTAACCAATTGCTTACTTCTACTTTGGCTTGCGTATGCCGTCACAAATACACAACTGATCATGGGATCTTAGAAACAAGCTTAATGCATAATATTAAAGCCAATTAAGTACATTTGAAAAGCTCGTATAGCCCTATTGTTAAAAAGTCGTTCTTTGAAAGACTTAAGCTACGCTCAATGAAGAACAGCATTGATGATGATGTTGATCTAGGGCAGCAAAGGGAATTGTTTCAGGTGATGTAACATGCTCTGCGATCACAAACTGATAAGTCCGAGGGAGATGAACGATGAGATTCTCTGCACCAAAACTCAAATCCTAGTGATGTAACATGCTCTGCAGTCACAAACTGAGAAGTCCGAGGGAGAAGAACGATGAGACTCTCTGCACCAAAACTCAAATCCTCTCTCTCTCTCTCTCTCTCTCTCTCTCTCTCTCTCTCTCTCTCTCTCAGGGAGATGAACGATGAGATTCTCTGCACCAAAACTCAAATCCTCTCTCTGGGATTTTGATCATATGATAGTGCTGAAAACGAGATCAATGAATAAACACATCAGCTACAACGGATGGCTCTGATTTAATCTCGAAGGAGGCTTTCTAAAGGCAGACTCGCTCCAGCCTTGTCGATGATCTGGGAGTCTCATCGATGAGCTTGTTAGATGCAGGCTCTCAGGTTTTGCTCCTCCTTGATGGCTCAGGATACTCATCAATGAGGACCAAACCCAGGCTCATCGATAAGCTTCTGGCCTTATCAGTGAGGATATGCACAGATTGCGCATATATATGATATGATACTTGTTCCAATCATCTCATTCTAACTTCTGATCATAATCTGCACAAAACATCTCAAGCACATGTTAGAACCATATGAACGTTAGTTACGTACTATCAAACTGGGTCAATTGTACGGACACGGTCCTAACATCATTTTAGATCCTGCCACGACTGATGAACATTCTATTTTGATTGTTGTTTCTTCTCAAGAGAATCTGAGTGATGCACATTTTAATCTGTCAATCCTTTCTTCTAGATTAAAAAAGCGGCCACTGGTGGTTATCTGTTGCGGGTTATTGGGTCGGGTACTGGCCTGACTCACTATTGCCCGCTTTATGAAATGGACCACATCACATAGAATGGGGAGGCGAGGTCTATAATGCTGATTACCTGCAAGGGAGCCCAACTACAGAAATGGGAAGTGGTCATTTCGCTGAAGAAAGCCCAAAGAAAGCCGCATTTTTCGATAATCTTCTAACTGCTGATGTTGATGCCAAGTTTCACTATACAACACTCCTGCAGACCGTAGTTGAGAAACCGAATTGCTACAATTTGGATGCTGGAAGCTCATATTTCTATTATGGTGGCCCTGGAAAATCAGCTGAGTGTCCTTAGGGATAACATCATGTTGATATATTGTATTAATATTGCACTAAGGTTTGATTGATGTGTATATTGTGGATGATGAAAGAGGGGATGTGTGTGCTGCTCTTTTTATTTGTGTGCTTTGAATAATGAAAGAGGAAAAGTTGGTATCATGTGTGCCTATATATATTGAAAGTTTGGTTAAAGCCCTCAAAAGATAACAATGCACGCTGAGATTTTGCCCATGTAAAGGAAAATGTGAATAATCTTTCACACAATGAAAATACGATGGGGACAAACTATCGGACTCACTTAGTTTGGGTTCAGTTGGAAGCTTGAGAACAGAATTGAGAAAACATTAAACTTTTTAAGGGTTGAGTAAATTTGAGATTGTTATTGGGAATTTTCATTTTATTGTAAAATATATATGGAAGGCATATGATCATACTACTGATATTGTTACTTTGCTAATATGTTAGTAAATTAGAAAATTGGATCTTATATTTCAGTCTAGATTACTAAATTAGACGGTCTTTTTAAAAAAAAATTTGGCACGCATCTTAGACGGAAATTCCGTCTACGATGCAACCTAGACGTCTAGGTTGCAAAGGAAAAAAAAACAAAACAAAACCCTAATGCTTTCCCATCACCCCCCGCCCTCCAACTCTCCCTTAGCTCTCTGTCGCCCCAACCCATGCCCCGACCCCCTCTGGTCACCCCAACCCATGACCCCGAAAAAAAAAGTCCGTGCCGCCCCGCCGCCCTTTCTCTCTCGTTTTACTCTTCTCTCCCTCTCCCCCTCCGCGCCCCTCTCTCTCCTCTTCTCCTCGCCGCCCCAACCCTCGTCGCTCTGTTCCCACCCTCGTCACCCTTCTCCCCCTCCTCTCCTTCTGATTCGTGCCCCCCCTCCCCACTCCCCCACCCACCCCTCAATTAAAAAAGCCCTAAAACCCTAGGCCTCACCCCCACGTGTTGTTCCTTCACCCTCTTCCTCAGCCCGATCGGCGGCGTGCTCGTCGTTTTTGGATCTTATCATCTCTCCTCTCTTTAAAATGTATGATTTTCATAAAAAATTTAAAATTTTTAAATTTTATATTGTTTATTGCTGAATGTAGTTTAAAAACCCTAAATAATGATCCAAAAATAAACGAGTTCGAATCTTGTAACCATAATTCGAAAATTTTCAATTATATATTAACCCTAACTCAACTACATTTTATCACATTTGAACAACACAAGTAATCATAAATCTAATTAAATACTTGTGAATTATTAACCCTAATTGAACACCCAATACATGATAGCCGATTTACACTAAGTTTCGTTCGTGCTATAAGTATGTGTGATTATGTAAGTTTGTGATGTAAAAATATATGAAATAAAAAAAATTCAAAAAATAGAGTGATATAACACATTATAATTTTTAATAATGTGTTATATATCCAATTTAGGTGAATGAAAAAATAACGTTATCCCTAGACTTCTGTCCAATAATTACATCCAATTCTTTGGACTTATAATATAAGATAGACGACTCATATTTGGGTAGGAGAAAAGTTTCTTCCAGAAATGATCGTTTACTTTATATTATACGAAGAAAGAATTAGTATTAAAATTTGTAATTATTGGACCTGTCCTTCTCGGATGGGCTAGGAATATAGTAGTGCATACATTCAACTTTGTATACTTTGTATGTTTTTATTTTTTGAAAGTTTCGACAGCACGTATTCGTTGTTCTCTGTGTATAATAAGTGTATGTTGTTCTGCATTTTGGTCTATTGTCGATAGCATAGCATAATAACATCTGCACAGTGTACATGGAAAACAACGGGTAGGTGCTGTTGAAATTTTTAAGAAATGAATATATACAAAGTATACAAAGTTGGATGTAAGCACTACTATATTCTTAATGTATACAAGCCTTTCTATGACAGCCGCTAGAGTTGTGTAATTAGTTTCTATGTATGTTTTAGGTATATGTTATGTAGAAAAATATTTATATTGTTAAATGATATATGTATGTAATAAGTATGTTGTGTGTTGTATGTATATTGTCACTAAGAGTTATGAATTTACTAGTAGTAGTGAGATCAATCGTAGTTAATAATTATATATAATGTACAGATGAGGATAATTCCTGACAAATCATGGATAGATATTCCATGGCTTCAAAGATTTCGTGACACGCGATATAAGGAGGGATGTGAAGCCTTCATGTAGTATGCTAAAATGAATCCGATAAATTTAAGTAGTGGTGCTATGCATTGTCCCTGTTGTAGGTGTAGGAATATGAAGCTTCAGAATAGAAATAATATACGGATCCACCTAATAAAATTAAGTTTTGATGAAAACTATAAATATTGGTCATATCATGGGGAAGGTTGTACTAAAGATGAGGGTTTTGAAGCTGCAACTAAGGAGGCTGCAACACCACACATGTCTCAAGAGGAAGTACAAGGCGAGCCAGACCTGCTATCTCCAAAGGATAATATCACTCTCACTCAGAATGTATTAGGATATAATAGGTAGAGATGGTAAACAATTGAATCAAATCGAATACTACAGTCCTGTTTATATTTGTTTGAAATTATTGAATTCGAATGCAAAATCTAATATTCATTTCCACCCTAATAATAGAAGAGGAAGATATCCTCTGCATGATGTTGAAGCTTCACAGGGCGTAAGCATAAAATCATTCAATTTGCAGAACCAGGCAATTTGCAGGCTATACCACTTGTTTTACATGTCTCCACGTATTTGTGTGGAATTGACTCAGACCTGCACGTTCAGGTGACTAAGGAGATTAGTAGTGTTGTGTTGAGGGCCCGCACGATGGACGAGGTCATGTCCTACATTGTAAATTGTTTGGCCGGTGTGATTCCCTCTGATCTGTTTGGTGATATCATACGGCTTATAAACTCGAGTGCGGGTAATACCAGTTTTGGGTAGAGCAACGCACATGTATCTTATTTTCCCTCACATATTAAGTCCCAAAAAAATTAATCGTTGTAAATCCTAAAAAACTAATGCTAAATTGATTATTTCAGAGATTTGTATATTTAAAAAATCATTTATGTTTAATATATTATCAAACTTCACATAATTCTAAAATATAATCAATTGGACTTTCAAACTGGAGACATTTGAGGGAGTAGCATCCGTTTTCGTACGAGGGATAGAGATGTTGCCGACGATGACAAGATGTGAGTTTTTTTTATTTTTAATGCAATGAACAGCTTTTTATTTGTAATAGTACTCTACTTTTATTCATGTCGTGTACTCTATGTTATTCATATCGTGTTATGGATGGACTTGGCATTACTAGTGTATATATTACAAATATTCAGATAATATAAGTTTTTTACTGAAATGGATATTGGCGTAGATTGTTGGATGTGTCTATTGGACTGGATTGTTGGATGTGTATTTTGGATTAGATTGTTGGATATGTGTATTGGATATGAATATTGATTATATTTGATTGGATGTGTATATTAAATATACAGGAATCATGTATTCATGTGTATATCGTGAATGTAATGTAATGTACAGGGGATCAACGTTTTTAAGAAAAAATTGCGGAAAAAAGAACAAGCTAGACGGATTTCCGTCTAGTTTGAGTTTCTAGACGGATTTTCATCTAGGTTGATCAACCTAGACGAAAATCTAAGCAACCTAGACGGTTTTTTCCATCTAGGCTGTGCGTTTTTATACTAGTGTACATAACCCTATTCCGGTCTGGTCCGGTATGGAATGAAGTTATAATTTGATGATCGAGTCGAATCCATGATTATAAGCTTATAACCCCGGCCCATTTTGGGTGGAACAACTCTACTAATTCTTTTATTCCAGTTAGTAAGAGGTATCTTGAAATAAGAAATAGGCCTAGAAGCTAAAAGATGGTATCTTATTTGGTGAAGCTGGACAAGAATCTGAGTTAAAATGTTTTTTACAGAAAGGTATACGTGATGAGCTATTACCCAATTAAAGCGAGTTACCAATTCTTGGGAAGAGTATGACACTATTAGAGACTGATAGTGGTGAGTGCTCCTAGTGCGAAAAAAAAATGGATTTCCTTCCGGTTATATCTTCTTCAAATTTTGGGTCTAGAATTCAAATATGATGTAATAACTGGTAAATTGAGTTCAGGCTTTGAGCATTGCAAAAAACAATTGTTTGAAGCATAATATGCTGAAAGATATTTACTAGTTCCGTTTCGGCAGTAACTCTTTGTTCTTTTTATTTTATTTTTAGTACACCTCTGACAGATTATTTTCTGTAACAATCAAGCGCAATATGCTTCTATTTCTTTAAGTTAGTTTTGTTTAAATGTCTTATTACACTGATAATATGATCAGCATCTTTATGCAGTAGGTTAGCTAGAAACTAGGAGCAATAGTTACATCCTATCAGCCAAAGAAATGTTGAAAGTCACAACAGTCCATTTTTTACTACCAAACAGGCCTAAGTTCTCCTTAAGCAAGCGGTACCAGAGGATTAATCAGGATAATGACTATAGCCATGATTCAGTTTCATGAGAAATCTGTCGCTGATGCAGATTTTACTAATGGCTGTTGTTTCTTCAAGGATCCAAAGAGCGGGCACTGGTGGTTATCCGTTGAGGGTCATTGGGTCGGGTATTGGCCTGACTCCCTACTACCCGATTTACGAAATGGAGCGCGTTACGTAGAATGGGGAGGCGAGGTCTATAATGCTGATTACCAGCGAGGGAGCACGACTACAGAAATGGGAAGTGGTCATTTTGCTGAGGAAGGCTTTAAGAAAGCCGCATCGTTCGATAATCTTCAAGTTGCTGATGTTAACGCCAAACTTCTGTATCCTACGTTGCTGCGGACTTTAGTCGAGAAACCCAGATGCTATAATCTGGTGGTCGGAAGCAAATATTTCTACTATGGGGGTCCTGGGAAATCGGCTGAATGTCCCTAAAGACAACATCCTCAGTTGATATATTTGTGTGGGTTTGCTTGATGCGCGTAATGGGAATAATGAGAGAGGAAATGCGTGTACTTCTCCCTCCATTTGTAAGCTTTGAATAATGAAAGTTTCAGAAATTGCAGTTTGCTCCGGAAAATTCCAGCTTACCCCCCTTAACGTTTCAAAAATTGCAGTTTGCTTGTTCACCGCCTAAAAGTTTCAGAATTTGCAGGTTACACCCTATAATTGCAGTTTCCCCCTGACAGTTTCAGAATTTGCAGTATACCCAAAAATTACAGCTTACCCCTGAACATTTCAGAAATTGTAGTTTACCTCCTCAGAAATAACAGTTTACCCCTTAAAAATAGCAGTTTACCTCGGTGAACAGAAGTTGCAATTTAGCCCTTTGAAAATTTTCAGTTACCGCCTAAAAATTGCACTTTAACTTGATGAAAGTTTTAGAAATTGCAGCCCCGATGAAAAATTAAAGTTTACCCGCCAAAAATTACTTTTATCCCTTAAAGTTTTTGAAGTTGCAGTTCACCCCTGAAATTGTAGTTTACTCCCCCTAAAAGTTTCAGATTGTGCAGTTTACCCCCCAAAAATTGTGGTTTACCCCTGAAAGTTTCAGAATTCGCAGTTGACCCTTGAAAGTTTGAGAAGCTGCAGTTTCCACCCAAAAAATTGTATTTTATCCCTGAAAGTTTCAGTGTTTGCAGTTTACCCCCAAACTTTCATTTGACCCATGAAAGTTTTAGAAATTACAGTTTATCCCCTGAAAGTTTCAAAAACTTTCATTTTAACCCCAAAAATTGTCGTTGACCGCCAAGAAAATTCCAGTTTGCACCCCTAAAAATTTTAGAATTTGCAGTTTACCCCCTAAAAGTTTCAAAATTTAAAGGTTAACATCAAAAATTACAATTTACTCACTAAAATTTACTATAATATTTATATTATATATATATATATATATATATATATACTATATATATGTATATATGAGATAGAGAGAGAGAGACGCCAGAGAGAGGCGAAAGAGTATGCTGGTACCAAGCACAAGTTTTGTGCTTGGTAGTAAGATTCTGTTCCCATCCACTCATTTTAATTCCCAATCACTCCCCAACTTATATGAATGTGAGCCCCGATTCAATGAGTGGAGGGGAATATGTCATCTCATTACCAAACATAAAAACTTGTGCTTTGTACTAAGCATACCCATATTTCTCATATATATATATATATATATATAGAGTATGCTTGGTACCAAGCACAAGTTTTGTGCTTGGTAGTAAGATGTCTTATTCTCATCCACTCATTTCAATTCCCAATCACTCCCCAACTTATATGAATGTGAGCCCCGATTCAATGAGTGGAGGGGAATATGTCATCTCATTACCAAACACAAAAACTTGTGCTTTGTACTAAGCATACCCATATTTCTCATATATATATATATATATATATAGAGTATGCTTGGTACCAAGCACAAGTTTTGTGCTTGGTAGTAAGATGTCTTATTCTCATCCACTCATTTCAATTCCCAATCACTCCCCAACTTATATGAATGTGGGCCCCGATTTTAATGAGTGGAGGGGAATATGTTATCTCACTACCAAGCACAAAAAATTGTGCTTGGTACTAAGCATACCTATTTTTCTCATATATATATATATATAAAGGATGATTTGCTATGACTGCCCCCGTAAGCAATTTTGGACCACTATGACTGATGATAAGTACCAATTGTCACGACCTTCAGATCCTAATCTCAAATTTGTTTTGATAGCAAATGAGTGGGCTTAAACATTTGTCCACCATTTATCAAGTGGTTATAGAAGGAGTGGTCTTTAAATAATATAAGAAATGATACCACTTTATTCATGAGTTAATGGTGTAAATATGATGTCAGTTCAGATCCACATATGTAAGGTGTGTATGCTGATTAGTGCGGATCATCAATTATGATCATAAGTTTTTCAGAGGTTGGTGTGAAAAGTTTCTTATAATGACAGCTTGTCCTCCTGTTCTTTTATTCTCTTTCTCCCTCTGTGTATGCATTTTTTTATCATATATTTTTATTTTAGTGGTTTAAGTTGACATGGATAAAGAAGTGAGTCCCGTGTTTTACACGCTATCCAGTTGAATGACAAAGTTATGGAACAATGTGTGATCGTGAATAATCTACTCTGGACAGTACATCATTTCCTATTACATTGTAACTATTTGTAGGTCCAAAAGAAAGACATACCTAAATCCTACAATTACAGAATCTGATTGTTTCAGTATTGGGAAATATGCATACCTAAATCCTATAATATTTATCTTATAGCTATCTAGTTGAATGATAATTTTATGGAACTATGTACAATCTTGATAATTCTACCATGACTAGTTCATCGACCCTTATTAAATTAAGGCCATATTTCATATTCAAAAGAAAGAAATTCCTAAACGGCTAAACCTTACAACTACAGAATCTTTTGTGTAACCAAAATAATTAGGAGAAATTTTCAAAAACAGATCCAATTCCAACTTTATTCACAAAAAACGACCTAGTCTCATTTTATTTAGTGCAATCGACCTAGTTTAGGCCACGTCAGCGTCGTGACTAGAAACTGGATCGATTAAAAAAAGCGATTTTTTAATTAGTCTGGGTTAGCAACCTCGACCAATTAGAAGCCAAGTTCTAATTAGTTGGAATTCTAAACCTGACTAATTGGATGGGTGTGCCAAATATTGTCGGGGTTGCCAACCCGACCAAAATTGTCGTGTTTGGCAACCCCGATTATTTGACAGAGAACGCCCAACCTAGGAAGATGATAAAGCATAGATTGTAGTCAACCTTGGTATGACCTTTAGAGAGAATTTGAACCGTCAGCAGCTCTACATGATCCAATTTCGAGCTCGAAAATCTAGCGAGGGCATCCAAATAGTTAGGGTTGCCAACCTTAACTATTTGGCAGAGAGCGTCAATGTTCAAAAACACGATTTTATTATCCCTACGGTTCGAGAGCGAGTCACGATTAATCGGATTATGCACCATCAATCGGATTATGCGGAATTATGCGTTTTTGAATTTTTAACATATATTTATTGTTTTTCATACATAAAAATGTATATAATTCATAAAAGATAGAAGATATATTAAGAAAATAAACATGTGACTAAATAAGAAAGAGAGGCAAAAGCGTACATGTAGTAGATGTGGACAACTTGGGCATTATAGGACTAGCTGTACCGTTAACAAGCCCAGGTATGTTTAATTACGTTGACAAGTTAAAATATTTTATTACTTAAATCATATTATTAATTACGCAATGCTACAAGAATTAAATCAACTTTAGAACAAGCACAAGAAAAGAAAGAGAGGCAAAAGCGTACATGTAGTAGATGTGGACAACTTGGGCATTATAGGACTAGCTGTACCGTTAACAAGCCCAGGTATGTTTAATTACGTTGACAAGTTAAAATATTTTATTACTTAAATCATATTATTAATTACGCAATGCTACAAGAATTAAATCAACTTTAGAACAAGCACAAGAAAAGAAAGAGAGGCAAAAGCGTACATGTAGTAGATGTGGACAACTTGGGCATTATAGGACTAGCTGTACCGTTAACAAGCCCAGGTATGTTTAATTACGTTGACAAGTTAAAATATTTTATTACTTAAATCATATTATTAATTACGCAATGCTACAAGAATTAAATCAACTTTAGAACAAGCACAAGAAAAGAAAGAGAGGCAAAAGCGTACATGTAGTAGATGTGGACAACTTGGGCATTATAGGACTAGCTGTACCGTTAACAAGCCCAGGTATGTTTAATTACGTTGACAAGTTAAAATATTTTATTACTTAAATCATATTATTAATTACGCAATGCTACAAGAATTAAATCAACTTTAGAACAAGCACAAGAAAAGAAAGAGAGGCAAAAGCGTACATGTAGTAGATGTGGACAACTTGGGCATTATAGGACTAGCTGTACCGTTAACAAGCCCAGGTATGTTTAATTACGTTGACAAGTTAAAATATTTTATTACTTAAATCATATTATTAATTACGCAATGCTACAAGAATTAAATCAACTTTAGAACAAGCACAAGAAAAGAAAGAGAGGCAAAAGCGTACATGTAGTAGATGTGGACAACTTGGGCATTATAGGACTAGCTGTACCGTTAACAAGCCCAGGTATGTTTAATTACGTTGACAAGTTAAAATATTTTATTACTTAAATCATATTATTAATTACGCAATGCTACAAGAATTAAATCAACTTTAGAACAAGCACAAGAAAAGAAAGAGAGGCAAAAGCGTACATGTAGTAGATGTGGACAACTTGGGCATTATAGGACTAGCTGTACCGTTAACAAGCCCAGGTATGTTTAATTACGTTGACAAGTTAAAATATTTTATTACTTAAATCATATTATTAATTACGCAATGCTACAAGAATTAAATCAACTTTAGAACAAGCACAAGAAAAGAAAGAGAGGCAAAAGCGTACATGTAGTAGATGTGGACAACTTGGGCATTATAGGACTAGCTGTACCGTTAACAAGCCCAGGTATGTTTAATTACGTTGACAAGTTAAAATATTTTATTACTTAAATCATATTATTAATTACGCAATGCTACAAGAATTAAATCAACTTTAGAACAAGCACAAGAAAAGAAAGAGAGGCAAAAGCGTACATGTAGTAGATGTGGACAACTTGGGCATTATAGGACTAGCTGTACCGTTAACAAGCCCAGGTATGTTTAATTACGTTGACAAGTTAAAATATTTTATTACTTAAATCATATTATTAATTACGCAATGCTACAAGAATTAAATCAACTTTAGAACAAGCACAAGAAAAGAAAGAGAGGCAAAAGCGTACATGTAGTAGATGTGGACAACTTGGGCATTATAGGACTAGCTGTACCGTTAACAAGCCCAGGTATGTTTAATTACGTTGACAAGTTAAAATATTTTATTACTTAAATCATATTATTAATTACGCAATGCTACAAGAATTAAATCAACTTTAGAACAAGCACAAGAAAAGAAAGAGAGGCAAAAGCGTACATGTAGTAGATGTGGACAACTTGGGCATTATAGGACTAGCTGTACCGTTAACAAGCCCAGGTATGTTTAATTACGTTGACAAGTTAAAATATTTTATTACTTAAATCATATTATTAATTACGCAATGCTACAAGAATTAAATCAACTTTAGAACAAGCACAAGAAAAGAAAGAGAGGCAAAAGCGTACATGTAGTAGATGTGGACAACTTGGGCATTATAGGACTAGCTGTACCGTTAACAAGCCCAGGTATGTTTAATTACGTTGACAAGTTAAAATATTTTATTACTTAAATCATATTATTAATTACGCAATGCTACAAGAATTAAATCAACTTTAGAACAAGCACAAGAAAAGAAAGAGAGGCAAAAGCGTACATGTAGTAGATGTGGACAACTTGGGCATTATAGGACTAGCTGTACCGTTAACAAGCCCAGGTATGTTTAATTACGTTGACAAGTTAAAATATTTTATTACTTAAATCATATTATTAATTTTATCTTTGATATTTTATGCAGCGAAACTGACAAACAAGACTAACGAACAAAGTACATGGAGATGCACTTTGTAAGCATAGTTTGGACCTGTAAGTAGCTAATTTGGACACAATTGTTGTGAATGATCTCACTTGATTTCTTGACCTGGTGCATAGTTTAAACACAATGTAACATGTACCTCTTTATTTTCCCATATGACAATAACTCTACCATTATCATTTTACTCAAATATTGTCTACAGAATTTAGCTACTCATATATTCTTTTTACTACATGTCCCTGTTTATCTTCCTTACAGGTATGAAGTGACAATGAACCATACAAGGAAGAGGAAGAGGTCAACCAGGAATAGGGGTTTTGCATGAGGAAGTTGTGATGAAGCTTCAGGATTCCAAAAGTTGTTTTTGTGATATGAGATGTTGTATTAAGACTCTGTTATGTGATAGGAGATAGTTTGCTTAGATGAACTTCCTACAAAAACTAAATTGAAGAGATTTGACGATTTGGATGATGAGCTGTGTCCTTTTATGTGATATGATTTTTTTTTGAGCTGGTGTCTCCTCATGTTTTGTGGTGATGCAGATGTTTTTTTTTGCTTTTTGAGCTGGTGTCTCCTCATGTTTTTGAGCTGGTGTCTCCTCATGTCTCCTCATGTTTTGGTTGTCTGTTGTTTACAAGTTTTTACATTGCCACGCAGTCCTGAAACTGATACAAACTGCAGTTATAAAAAGTGAAATATATCTACCAATATATACCATGAAATTTTCCCCATCAATTTAGAGGCTCTCTCTATTATGTTTTTCTGTGTCTCCATAAAATTTGTCATGATACAAACTGCAGTTATAAAAAGTGAAATATATCTACCAATATATACCATGAAATTTTCCCCATCAATTTAGAGGCTCTCTCTATTATGTTTTTCTGTGTCTCCATAAAATTTGTCATACTTCACTTGTTATGAGTCTTTTGACTGAGATTTTACATTGCTTTTCTTACTTCTGCTTCTAGCACTTCCTTACTTATGTGCATATCTTTCTGTGTCTCGGTTGCTTCTCTTTTGCATAACGTGTGCTTGTCTTAAAAATTCGTTGGCTTGCATGATCCATTTCCAAATCAATAACAATTCTCACCAATTTTTGACTAAAATTTATTCCGTCTGGTTTAACTTCATTTGTTGCGAGTCAAGTACAGGTCTACTAAGCCAACCTTACATCATAAGTAAGTTTTGATTCATGCGTCTTTTTCTCTCTGCATTATGTTCCCTCATCTATTTGCTATCCTCTACATGTGGCCTGGAAACATACCACAGCTGTGGTATGCTTTGAGATAAGCAAGATATATACTATGAAATATATCTACCAATATATACCATGAAATAAGCAAGATGGGTTCCATTGTGTACTACTACCAGCTTTGAGATAAGATGCTGTATGTAAACAAAGCTTGGAGATGCTGTACTATCTACCAACAATATGTCCATCACAAACTTCAGTAACAAAATTCATACAAACTTCAGTAACAAAAGACAAACATTCCTATAAGTTGCTCAGGCCTTTGACTATAACAAAATTTTAGAAAATGGAGCAACAATATGTCCATCACACCAACACAGCAACACAATTACAGAAGCAAGAAAAACATCATGAAACTGATACAAACACGAAGAAACATTCCTACAAGTTGCTCAGTCATTTGGCTATAACACAGAGCAACAATATCAGGACAACGATAATAATAACTTTTAAATATAAAATTACATCCTTCAGCATTTTATTCAATGCCTCTACATTTTTTTCCAGCTTTTCCAGCCTTTTTGTGATGTTCTTGGTATCACCCACCCATTCGAAGAAGTCGCAACCCTTTTGATTAGGTCCCTTGTATCTCGGGCATCCATAAAATTCGAAGCCCTTATTGCGTCCTTGCTTGCACATCGATATTCTGCAAATTAACCCACAATAACATCTTCTTTCAACTAAACCCTCATCTTCTTCTCTACTGAACTCTTCCGAAAAGTTCTTCATCTTTTATCTGCAACAAACATACCATAAACAAGATTTTATTCATGCAAAAAGTCAATTTAACTTTTCCTTCTTAGAAAATGACTCACTCATACTTGTGGACTTTTTTCTTCTGCAATTTATCTCAGCCATAATTTGTTCCAGGCAATTTATCTCACTTTATGTAATGTATATCACACCTACCATCAAAATTACTCAATTTATTCCAGTATCAACTTCACAACATGTATAATTCTCAACAACTTGGTTTATTTAACATATCAAAAGTTCTTTCAACAACTGGAATAAATTGTCAGCACATATATCTCTAATTAGGTCTCTAATTTGAATAGGTTACAGTACAATTGGTTGTGGTCCAGTTTTCCTTCAAGAGGTACAAGAATCACAAAGAAAACCCTCACAAATAAAACCCTGATTATCACAAAGAAAACCCTGAATTTGTTCATACAAAAGGCAATTTATTCCAGTATCAAAATTACTCAAAATTACTGAATTTGTTCCAGGCCCTTATTGTATATCACACTTTATGTAATTTGTTCCAGGCAATTTGTTCCAGCCATAATTTCTTCTGCAATTTATTCCAGTATTCAATTCTTACAAATTTTGGGCAGAGAGTGAGGTAGGTTTGGGGAAGAACTGCCTGTTAGATCTTGGTGGCCGGGGATCGGAACAGATCCTCGGTCGGAGCTTCGATGGGAGAACCACTGAGCTTGAGCGTCCGAGAGTTGGGAGGGGTTGGACGACGACTTCGAAGGAGCTTCGGCGAGAGCTCGACGTGAGACTGACAAGCAGAAGATAGCAGAAAAAAAAAGCAATTAAGACATGAAGATGAGTGAGATGTTCATGGGGAAGAACTGACCTGTTTAGACTTGGTCGGCGGGGGATCGTAACCAGATCATCCGGCGTCGGAGCTTCCGATGGGGGGCCACGAGCTTGAGCGTCGAGAGTTGGGGGAGGGTTCGACGACCGGACTTCGAGGGGGCTTCGGCGGGAGCTCCGACGTGAGCTGGAAGATCGGGTCGAGCTCCGTCTGCGGTAGCGACTTGGATCGTCAGGAGGGGGGGCAGCTCATTTGGGGAAGGACCAACGTTGAAATAGGTCCAGGGGAGGAGAGAGATAATAAAGGCTCACGGAGCTTTTTTTCCCAAGAAAAAACCCTGAGCTGAGGAGTCCTCCAATCGCGATGGTCCGTGCAGCTCAAGGCTCAGGAATTTTTCCTGCGCTCAAGCTCAGGATCCAGTTTTCCCATAATATATATATATATTATATATTTATATATATAGTGAGAAATATGTAGAACTTAGTACCAAGTTCTTGTATTGAAGCTTGGGTAGTGAGGTGGTCAAATCACCCCCCTAAATCACACCTTGGAAAAGAAGCCTCTTTTTAAAAGTTATGTGAATAGTGATTGAGGCTCTCTCTTTCAAGGGTGTGATGTAGGGTGGGATTTGCACCTACTAACAAGTTCAATAGAGAAAAACTTGGTACCATGTTTCTCCATATAAAATATATAATAGTATATAATATATATATATATACTATATATATATATAGTATATATATATATATATATTATATAATTATATATATTATATATAAAATTAATCATATATATATATATATATTATATAGAGAGAGGAGAGAGAGAGAGAGAGAGAGAGAGAGAGAAGAGAGAGAGAGAGAAGAGAGAGTGAGAGAGAGAGAGAGAGAGAAATATGGGTGTATATATATATATATATAATATAATTCTCATATATATATATAATACATATATACTATATATATATATATATATATTATATATATATATATATTTATATATATATATAAATATATATATATATATATATATTAATATATACTATATATATGTGACAAGTTGTGCGTGTGTGTGTATTATGAGAGAGAGAGAGAGAGAGAGCTTATGTCAACTTAAGTGGATCATCCATCACAAGTTTTCTATCCATTGATGATACTAGAGATCCGTGCATCATATGAAGAGACTTTTCATCAATAGATAGAAACTTTGGGTGGATGGTCCACTTAAGTTGACATAAGTTTTTCTATATATATAGATGCTGTCAGCCACAGGGCTGTGAGTTGGCCAGCTCATCTTTTTTTTCCCCTTATATATATATATTATAATAATATTATAATTAATATCGTATATAGTATATATAATATTTTTATAGTTATATATATATAGTAGAGAGAGCAGAGAGAGAGAGAGAGAGAGAGAGAAGAGAGGAGAGAGAGTATGTCCTGGTACCCAAGTAAATTTTTGTGCTTGGTAGTGAGGTGACACATTCCCTCCACTCATCTCAAATGGGGGACCACATCACATGGTTGAGAAGTGCATGGAGATAATGTTAACCCATTTGAAATGAGTGAAGAGGATTAGCCCTTACTACCAAGCATAATTTTTTATACTTGGTACTAAATATATGAGAAAAATGGGTAATGCTTGGTACCAAACACAAAAAGTTATGCTTGTAAGTGAGTGACATAATACACTACGCTTATTCAAATGGTTACATAATCTGCATGCACTTCTCAACATATGATATGAGTCCCCCATTTGAAATGAGTTGGAGAGATTGTGAACCTCACTACCAAAGCGTAAATTTTATGCTGGTACCAGAGCAATACCATATATATGATATTATTAATATATAATATATGATATATAATAAGAGGAGAAGAGAGAGGCAGGAGAGAGAGAGAGAGAGAGAAAGCAATATGGGATGCTTGGTACCAACGCACAAAAAGTTGTGCTTGGTAGTGATGTGTCACATCCCCCTCCACTCATTCAATATGGGAACCACATTCACATAGTGTAGTGAGTGGATGAGGATGTGACACACACTACCAATAAGCACAAATTTGTCTGGTACCAAGCTAACATTTTCTCAAATATATATATATATTATATATATACTACTAATTAGTATATCATGATAATATATATATATATAATATTTATAGCTATATATATATATAATATAATATATTAATATATATAGTACTACTTATATATAGTATATATAAAGAGAAGACGAGAGAGAGAGAGAGAGAGAGAGAGGAGAAGAGAGAGAGAGAGAAATGGTAAATGCTTGGTACCAAGCACCATAAAATGGGGCTTGGATAGTGAGGTGTCAATGTTGAATCTAATATTTGAGATCTAAATCTTAAAGCCATGATTTAATTCAAAGAGATTAACAAGAATCAAAAGGTACGGAAGCATATACCTGAATCCATTGAGGAAAACCTGATTAGGGTTTTGATGATCTTCTAACCTTAGGGTTTCTCCCTTATGGATCTCTTTAGATGAGGATAAGAGAATGAGAGTGGCTAACCCTAAATTAGGGACCATAACCCCATATATATAGGTGTTGTATATTTATAATTTGGCCCCTCATCAAATTACAATTACAACCTGGTATCTTCACATATAACCCCATGATTTATTTAAGTACCCATTAACCCAAATTAATTGATCACTTTAGTGGGTTATCCTAAAGGATAGCAATACACACAGATTAATCATATGTGTCCACAATTAGATTTAATTAGATTTAAATCCAACAATCTCCCACTTGGGCACCATATGACTCCTTAAGGTGTGTATAACCTTATGAGCTCAAAAATTGCTATCACTAAAAAGGTATTTCCAAACAATCCGTCCATTGACTATATCAATATAGTATCAAAGCGGCCTTCATCATATTTATCGTGATTTGACCCATCAATTTTTAAATTTTTTGGATTTTTCTTCGATTTTTCTTGGATCTGGATCAAGAAAACTTTTTTTTTGATTCTGGATCTGATTTTGAAATAAAATCGAGAAATTTTTGTATCTCTTGTTTGTTTGGTCGTCGGTTCCCGTGCTCCTCATCGGTGAAGTGTCGCTGGCGGCCTCGCTCTCGACTCCGATGGCGACGGTGGCGTTAGGAAACCCTAGGGTTTCGACCTTTTGGGTACAGGAGCAATGACAGCGGCGGTTTCAGATTTAACCCTCTAAGGGTTCGTGCGTGAAAACGTACGGGAATTAAGGAGGTGGTTACCTCAAATTTTGGCGAAGCTGAAAGCTTCAAACGAACTTCGCGTTCGTTCTCAAGTGAGCATCGCACTCAAATTTAACCGAACTTCGCGTTCGTTCTCAAGTGAGCATCACGTTCAAATCAAACGAACCTCGCGTTCGTTCTAAGGTGAGCCTCGCGCTTAGTTCTAAGGTGAGCCTCGCGCTCAGTTCTAAGGTGAGCCTCGAGCTCAATTTAAACGAACTTCACGTTCGTTCTAAGGTGAGCCTCGCGCTCAGTTCTATGGTGAGCCTCACGCTCAATTTAAACGAACTTCACGTTCGTTCTCAGGTGAGCCTCGCGCTCAATTTAAGTCGAACCTCGTGCTCGTTCTCAGGCGAGCCTCGCGCTCGATTCAAAGGAACCTCACGTTCGTTCTCAAGTTGAACCCTGCGTTCGTTTTCAGTCAAACTTCGTGTTCGTTTTCAGTCGAACTTCACGTTCATTTTTCAAACGAACCTCGCGTTCGTTCTCAAGTTGAACATCACGTTCATTTTCAGACGAACCTCGCGTTCATGCTTAGGTGAGTCTCGTACTCAATACAGTCGAACCTCGCGTTCGAAGTTAAGCAAACTTCATGTTCACTATGGTTAAGCCTCGGCTTATCATATTAAATTACGGGTCCACTTTGGTATACTTAATTTATTCAATTAAGTTATGGGTCCTATTTAAGCTATGGAAAATTAAATTAATTTAATTTAAATTTAATTTGGTTTTTAATCAATTATTTAATTCAAATATTATGACACTAAAGTATTAAGGTTGTCTCTCACTCCAATTGATTAATTGAAACAAGAAGTTGTCAAAGTAACCTCTCTTGTGTAGATTGTTCATGAGGAATGTGAGGTGTTTGTGTGTATGCTTTCGTATAAATATTTAATCGGCCCAAAGGATGTTAATATTTTTTTAGACTGTATACACATCTGCGATGATAAGCGTGTGACAATTATAAGGTTTACATGTGAATAATGAATCGATCCAAAGATAGTTTTATTATTTGACATGAGTTATTGTCAATGTTTAATCATTGCAACAAGGTATCACTTACAAGTTAATATTACTGTCCAAAGACTTGATACTAATGTTGTGCTAGATATCTTGGATGGGATTCGTCATTATTTGAATTTTATTGATTACTAATTATGGTTATTGATGTGAGCATTTTTTTTGTTTTATTTCAGCTAATGCATCTGCTGCAATAATTTCTGCTAACATCAACTTAATTCCCATGCTAAATGGGATAAATTTCAAGGTTTGGAAAGAGAACATATTAATTGTTCTTGGCTGCATGGATCTTGACTATGCATTAAGAACTGAACAACCCCAACCTCTTAATGCGGATAGCACTCCTGATGCAAAGAAGGAGTATGAGAAATGGGAGTGTTCAAATCGCATGAGTCTTATGATCATTAAGCGTGGCGTTCCGGAAGCCTTCAGGGGCATAGAATCCGAAGGGATTACTAAGGCTAAAGATTTCCTTGCCGAAATTGAGAAGCGTTTTGCGAAAAACAATAAGGTTGAAACAAGCACACTCTTAGCTCGCTTAATTTCAATGAAGTATAAGGGCAAAGGAAATATCAGGGAGTACATTATGAAAATGTCTCATATTGCTTCAAAGCTTAAGGCACTTAAACTCGATCTTTGTGATGAGTTATTGGTGCATATGGTTTTGTTGTCTCTTCCTGCACAATTCAATCAGTTTAAGGTCAGTTATAACTGCCAAAAGGAGAAATGGACTCTAAATGAGCTCATTTCATACTGTGTGCAAGAAGAAGACAGGTTGAAGCAAGATAAGACAGAAAGTGCTCATTTGGCCTATGCCTCTAAGGATAAGGGCAAGAAAAGGAAGAATGATAAGGAAGCTGCTAAGGGTCCAGTTGAGAAGAAACAACATAAGGATAATCAGGGTTGTTTCTTCTGTAAGAAGCCTGGACATGTAAAGAAGGACTGTACAAAATATCACGCCTGGCGTGATAATAAGGGTACGTTCCTTGCTTTGGTCTGTTCTGAGGTTAATTTAGCTTCAGTACCTAGAAACACTTGGTGGTTAGACTCTGGTGCTACTACTCACATAAGTGTTTCTATGCAGGGTTGCCTGAGCTACCGAAAGCCAAGTGATGTTGAAAGACACATCTTTGTGGGCGACGGACAATCGGTAGATGTGGAAGCAATTGGGCACTTTAGGTTGTTGTTAGGAACTGGTTATTATTTGGATTTAAAAGATACTTTTGTAGTACCGTCTTTTAGACGGAATTTGGTTTCTGTTTCTGTATTGGACAAATCAGGTTATTCTTGTTCATTTGGAAACAGTCAATTCAGTTTATCTTTTAATTCAAATGTTGTGGGAACCGGTTACTTGAGTATTTATGACAACCTATATTTGCTTGATACAATTGCTTCTTACAATGAATCCTTGCATGTGGAATCACGTGGTACTAAGCGTAAATTAAATAAGGAAAATTCGGCGACATTATGGCATAAGCGCTTAGGTCATATCTCAAAAGGTAGAGTTGAGCGTCTTGTGTCTGATGGCATTTTGGATTCCCTTGATTTTTCGGACTTCGACGTATGTGTTGAATGTATCAAGGGAAAACAGACCAAAGTGAAAAGATTAGGTGCCAACAGATCTTCGGATGTCTTAGAATTGATACATACGGATATTTGTGGGCCATTCCCTACGGAATCCTGGAATGGTCAACAATATTTTATATCATTCATAGACGATTACTCACGTTATGGGCACCTATATCTTATTCATGAAAAATCTGAGTCTCTGGACATGTTCAAAGCCTATAAAGCTGAAGTTGAGAATCAACTCAACAGAAGAATTAAAACCGTCAGATCTGATCGTGGTGGTGAGTACTACGGTAGATATGATGGTTCAGGTGAACAACGTCCAGGACCATTTGCTAGATACCTAGAGGAATGCGGTATCGTCCCACAGTACACTATGCCGGGTTCACCTAGCATGAATGGTGTAGCTGAAAGACGAAACAGGACTCTTAAGGATATGGTAAGAAGTATGATTGCTCATTCTTCTTTACCAGAGTCACTCTGGAGAGAAGCACTTAAGACAGCAGCTTACATTCTGAATAGAGTACCAAGTAAAGCAGTTGCTAAAACACCTTATGAGCTTTGGACTGGTCGAAAGCTCAGTTTAAAACATTTACATATTTAGGGATGTCCAGCTGAGGCAAAGCCTTATAGGCCAAATGAAAAAAAATTGGACTCCAAAACAGTTAGCAGCTACTTTATTGGGTACTCTGAACGCTCTAGGGGCTATAAGTTTTATGATCCCACACTAAGGAATATTTTTGAGACGGGAACAGCAACATTCTTTGAGGATGTTGAGTTTGGGGGGAGAAATAAGGTTAGACATATTAGTTTTGAGGAGGAATTGGCTTCAGATCCAATTCATACAGTTACTTTTGATAATATTCAGGTTCCTATACCTGTTGTTGCTCAAGAAGTAAATCCGAAATCTCAAGATGACAATGTTGAACAACTCCCTATTCCAGAAGAACAAACTCAACAACCTTAAGAACCAGTGCCATTAAGGAGATCCACGAGAGAAAGGAGAAATGCTATTTCGGATGATTATATTGTATTTCTTCAAGAACATGAGGAAAGTACTGGAATGTTGGAAGATGATCCAACCAACTTCTCTCAGGCCATGAAAAGTTCTAACTCTCAACAGTAGTTTGATGCCATGAATGAAGAGTACAAGTCTATGCAAGACAATAAGGTTTGGGAACTTGTCCCATTGTCAGAAGGTGCAAAACCAATTGGTTGTAAATGGATTTTTAAAATCGAGCGGGATGCAATTGGTAATGTGGAGAGGTATAAGGCACGTCTTGTGGCTAAAGGCTATACTCAAAAGGAAGGCATTGATTATACAGAGACTTTCTCTCCAGTTTCATCGAAAGACTCTTTCAGAACAATCATGGCACTTGTTGCTCGTTATGATCTTGAGTTATATCAGATGGATGTTAAGACTGTATTTCTTAATGGAGACATTGATGAGATGATTTATATGGTGCAACCAAAAAACTTTGTGTCAGGAGACTCAAAGAATATGGTCTGTAAATTAAGGAAATCCATCTATGAACTCAAGCAAGCTCCGCGTCAATGGTATTATAAGTTTCAACAAATAATTATCTCGTTCGGTTTTGAGATGAACATTATTGATGACTGTGTATATCACAAGTTCAGTGGGAGTAAGTATATCTTTCTGGTTCTGTATGTCGATGACATATTACTTGCCACTAATGATATAGGCATGCTGCACGAAACCAAGAGATTTCTATCAAAGAATTTTGAGATGAAAGATCTTGGGGACGCCTCTTTTATATTAGGAATCCAGATACATCGAGATCGCTCTCGGGGTATTCTTGGATTATCACAAAAGAGCTATATCAATAAGGTACTTAAAAGGTTTGGCATGCAAGATTGCAGACCAAGACATATTGACATTATCACAAAAGAGCTATATCAATAAGGTACTTAACAGGAGCTCAACTAAGTCAAAACATATTGACATTAAGTTCCTGGTTGTGAAAGAAAGGGTACAGAGTGGACAGATATCCATAGAGCACATTAGGACAAACTCCATGATAGCTGATCCTCTTACTAAGGGATTGCCACCCAAGGTCTTTCATGAGCACACTGCTCATATGGGTGTGGTGTTATTTGAGGATATCATGATTTAGTGAGAGTTTGTAATTTTTGATGCTTTATGTTTGGTTGTATTGTCTGATCAAAATAAAGTATTCAGTTAAGACACTTTGTTACATTATGTTTGGTTTTGACCTCACTAAAGGAGGACCAGTTGAAAATAGACATGTACTGATCACATTGCATGTAATTTTCATGCTGCATATCCATGATTGATCTATGTTGTTTGATTGTGTTGGTATATGTGACCATTGATGGGTCGAGTCACGATAAATATGACGAAGGTCGCTTTGATCCTATATTGATATAGTCAATGGACGAGATTGTTCGGAAATACTTTTTCAGTGATAGCAATTTTGAGCTCATAAGGTTATACACAATTTAAGGAATCATATGGTGTCCAAGTGGGAGATTGTTGGATTTAAATCTAATTAAATCTATTTGTGGGCACATATGATTAATCTGTGTGTATTGCTATATTTCAGGATAACCCACTAAAGTGATCAATCAATTTGGGTTAATGGGTATTTAAATATAATCATGGGGTTATATGTGCAGATAACAGGTTGTAATTGTGATTTGATGAGGGCCAAATTGTAAATGTACAACATCTATAAATAAGGGGTTATGGTCCCTAATCTAGGGTTACATTCTCTAATTCTCTTCACCCCCATCTAGAGAGAAATTTGGCTAGAGAAGAAAACCCTAAGGTTAGAAGATCCAAAACCCAAAATCAAGATCAAGCAATGGATTCAGGTATAAGCTTCCGCTCTCTTTTGATTTTGTTAATCTCTTTGAATTAATCATGGCTATATGGTTTTAGATCTCAAGTTTTATGATGTAGATCTAACAAGTGGTATCAGAGCCACCTTGATTAATTCTTAGGGATTTAAGTTTTATTGGGTAAGGGCATAATTGTAATGAAAAGTCCCATGCGACTAGTACTCAGAGGGGTAGTGGAATTTCCTAGTACGTACCTATTATGGGGATTAGAGAGAAATCCCAATCTCACCCATATCCTAGTCCTAAGGAACCAAACGTGGGACATGACTGAAATACCGGGACATTGAAATCCAAGTCCCAATCCCATGGGCAATCAAACACTTTTAGAGACTTACGAACGTCGAATATTCTATAACTATTCTCAAATATTTCAGTTCTCTGCAATATATATATGTCGTAATGAACTGCACTAGATAATCCTCGGAAGTAAGAATAGAATGCGGTTGACTCTGCCTACATGACGTGTGTTTCGGGCACTTGATTGATAGTGTCAAAGCGTATCAGCCAAAAAAAAAATTAGTTGTCCTTTGTCACAAAATTCCCTACCTTCGCTGGAAGATAAAGAGTGGACTTGGAATCGCTCAAAGTCTCTGATGGATACATAAAGATCTTTATACATTTCTCCTTGTTAATTTTTGCAAGAAGAATGAGAGGCAATGATGCACATTGCAATCTTTAGGATTGAGTCACAACTCTTTTCTTTTTCCAAAGTAATGTATCTGCATTCATGCATCAATTACTAAAGTAGCATATTATTCCAAATTAACTAATTAAAATCATCCAGTGTAAGTTAAAGATGTTTAATCACAGATTCATCTTATCTCGGTGGTTGTTGAGAGGAGCAGGTCATATGGCTTATACAATATTTCATTTGCAAGCAGATTGTAGTTCGTAGGAAAAAAACATTAGAATGTGTGCAATAGGGCATTAACGTGATGCCATTTGACAAATTTTGATGTCGACCAGTCATGATATCTATACTACTTTATAGAAAACATTGTGAGGTTAAGCAAATGTGAATTAATCATTGAAATCTTGGTTGGTTTAGGGGTAAAACGGGAATTATGGTGACGTATGAAAGAAATGACACTTCGTTTCCTCCCTTGTTAAATGTAGCTACTACCTCCTCTCTGATTTGCTCCACATATATGGATACCAATAGTTCTGTGCACCCTGCTTCTATTTCAACGGTAAGTCCCTGTTCTTTTCCTTCATTATTGTTTTTGCTGAATTATTATGTTTAAACATATAAATTGTTTAAGAGAGATTACAATCATTTTAAACACATATAACACGGATACAAAGAAATACATTGTTAGACTACATGTTTTTTTTTTTTTTTCATTTTATGTTTGTGTGCATATGATCAAGTATTTGATACGGTGATACAGTAGATTGGTACGAAATACCATGGACATCATCAATAGAAAATCTTGGAGGGATTCTGCCTTGCTCTTCTTGGCACTGGTTTCTTGTCTGCTTTTGAGCCATGGAGGGGTTGATGCGAAGGTCGTGTCACCTGCAGATCTTCAGATAAAGAGATACCTCGAAAAGATTAACAAGCCCGCGGTCAAGACTATCAAGGTGATGATATATCCTTCAAATCTGGAAACAAATGCATACCGCCATTAGAAACGCAAACAAGGACTCAACTCAGAACATGTTTTGTAGCTAACATATATATATCATACTCTTTTTAAAAGCACGAGTTCGGGAAAAATCTTTTGATAGACAAAAATACCATTGGAATTCAAATATTATGATCTATTATGTAAGAGTAAGTTGATAAATTGATGAATTCTTATTGGATGTACATAGTATGAAGATAATGATACCCTTTAAATTGAAGTGTAAATCTAAATAAATTATTAAATACCAAATTTACAAATGTCTACAAAATAAATGGCATATATACAAAAACTAAATAAATTAATGAGACAAATAATATCTCTTCCAAAGGTCGAACCCAGGAACAACGTAGACCTATAAATGTACATAATATGGATGAGATATTTACAAAATCCACCAAACAAATTAAAGAGACAAAAGTCATTCTCAAAATTATAAAAAGAAAAATTAAAGAAAATAAAAATCATACTCCCTTTAAAAGCATGAGTTCAAGAAAAACTTTCCATAGTCAAAATTACCATGTACTATTTTAAATATTTAATTTAAATTATAATCTATCCTAATCATACTTATATCCTATCCTAATACCCCAAGAACTATCAATACCTCAATAATTTAAATAAGATTAATAAAATATATGAAACAGGTCTATAGTATCAATTTATTACATGAAGTATTACAAATAAAAAGCAAAAAAGTTTTAAAAATTAGACAAAATACTCTCAAAAGTTTAAAATTACACAAAATAAAAAGCTAAAAACTTAGAACTTGGCAAAGAAAAGAGTAATTGTGTGATATTCTCTCATTAAGATATATAAATATAACTTATAATTTAAGGTTTACCATCCTTTTTAGAATTTAAAAATAGTTAAGTTGATATTGGTAAAAGAATAGTAATAATAATAGATTAAAATATCCAGTTAAAGAATAAAATTTTAAAAAAATATGATAGATTAAAACTTAATGTAATTGTATAAAATAAAGTTATTGCATATAATTTTACCAATACGTTAGAACAGAAAAAATACATAAGTATCATTAATTGATAGAAGACTAAATCGCAAAAAACTGATAAAAGACTATAATATTATAGGTTAACATTAACTGGTTATAATTTATAAACATTGATCTCTAATGGTAATAATATTTATAGGGTAAAAAATTATAAAGATTTATGTATGGAGAAATATTAGAAAATTTAGAGATATCCTTCAAAAGAATCAAGTGGTTTTTATTTCAAATGGAATTCGGAACGTCCATAAATCACTTCAATTCACACTAACATAAGTTATATTTATCAAAAAAACACCGACTGAGTACCCCGTGAAGAATATATTGAACACTTTGTTCTAATCAAAGAAACATTCTTCATGAAAGATAAAGAAAAATTACTATGTCATGACTCTGTGTAAGCAAAAAATATAAAATTACCCTTCTTCTTTTTCTTATATAGTATCACGACCTTGCGTGTGACTTTATTTAGGGGTATGACTATTAGTGAAGGATCAATTCTTAAAGACATGATAAAAAATAATGATGTAATAGCTCTATTAGAGTTCAAGATCTTTAAATATGAAGGTAGTATATTTCATTACTAAAATTATTATTAATGGCCACTAAATATAAAATTCACCATATAACTGTCTTAAATTTATAGAGAAGATATGCGTGTCATCGTAAATTGCGTCAATAATATATATCAATCCAAATATACAACTTACTGAAGAAATAAGAGAATAATAAGTAAACCAAGCAAACATCTATATAACACGGTAAAGAAAAAAAATATGTTTTAAAGCTAATATGCAACGCTCTTCAGAGTAAGCTGCCAAGACAAAAGCATCTTCATTAAGGCTCTTTATAAATACAGCAAAAATTTAAATTACTAATATATACAACCATTATAACATTCGAAAGAGGTATGATCTTAGAAAACCTACTCTCAAATTCATACAATTAAACCTAATAATAATTTACCAATATATAGACACACTATCGTATCTTTAAGGCAACGATAACTACCATTTATAATAAAGTTGATCAGTGGTTTTATGTTTGCAAAGGCTGCAACAAGAAAGTGGATAGAGATGTTAATAATAAGTTTCCAGATGATAAATGTTGTAGAATCGTCAATTATGTAATACTAAGGTTAAGTGATATCCCTTCTTCATAAAATAAATATATATCAAAATTAAATATTAATATTATAATCTAAAGCAAATTGATAATGAAAAATATAATATATTTAGTTCAGATCCTCATGGAAAATGACACAGACAGAGCAAAGATAATATTATGACACAGCAGAAATTTTTATTGGATACACATCAGAATAATTCATTGCAAAAAAAAAGATGTAGCTCCTAACATTATTTAAGTAATAAATTAAAAGCACAAAAAAATTTATATATATGAAATTAACATTTATTCTTATTAAAAATAAATTAAAAGCACAAAAAAATTTATATATATGAAATTAACATTTATTCTTATTAAAATAGAAAAAAAAAATCTAAAGCTTATATTGTCATAAGTTTGTGTTAAGCATAAGAAATATATTCAACTTCTTTGTGAATTTAGACGAGAAGACAAAAGATGAATGAGCCCAAGGAAAGATAACATGCTCCAATCTCATATCACAATCGATGTAGACAATGAAAACACTACTCTAGAATTACCCAAGAAAAAGATAAAGATGAATTAAGAATGATTGATCTCGACTCAATAAAAAGTAAAATAGAAGCAACAAAAGATAATGTTTTGTGAATTGTTATAGAATAGTTTATTTTCTTAGTAAAATTAGGAATCTTTAGAATGAATTTTCATAAACTATTTTTAGTTCTTTCATATGCATATGTGGATATTTTTATCATATAAAAGTATACTAGAGTTAGCATTAATTTTCAGTTTATGAATTTTTTTCATTAACTATTTTGTGTCATTTTAGCCCATTTTAAATCAATCATCTTGGCTCGTTGGCTTTATTATTCGTCTTCCTTTTATAATGTTATTTTTTCAAGTGTTTTCACTTTCATAACACTATACTTCATCATGTCAAACTCGGTTTCATGCCGATCCAAATGAAATAAAAATTTAAATTGGCTTTAGATTATGTTTATCTCCTGACAATTTAACTATCAATATAAAAAATTAAACTGGGTGTAGCCTATTCAAACAAACATCAAATAAATAAATAATCAAAGTGTAATCGAGGAACAAACTTTAGTAAGAAAATAAACCAAAAATACTTAATCAAAGTGAGCAAAAATTATCAAAGAGTAACCGAGAAAAAAAATTAGTAAGAAAATGAACCAAAAATACATAATCGTAATATTTAACCACGTGCATTGCACGTGCATAAAATGTTGTGTATATACACACACAAACCAATCGTAACAAACGCAACATCACAATGACGGTGCTCATTACCAAACTGTTCTCTTAATGAAATCTCAGTCTCAGTTATAGCTTTGAGAGATTACAGAGATAAGGTGATGATTCCCTTGAAACAAAGCACCAAATAAAGTTGAGAAATATGTAGAAGAATCATGTAAAATCGACTTTGAACCATTGAGCCAGGCCTCGGTGCTATATATTGAAAAGAAAAGAAAAAGGAATAGGAATGAAAGAAGTAAATGCTTAACTACAGAACAACCATGAAATTTCATTTATATTGCCAATAACTACCTCACATTGATTTAACTGCATTATGTTTCACTTCTATTATTTTTAGTTTATTTTTATACCTTCTTGCCGTCTTATGTTAAGGCTTACAAAAGATACACTGTTTGGGAATTTTAGACTCATAATTATTTGAGAAAATTATGTCAATGCTCCAAAAATAAAAACTCATGTGTGGCCCAGGCCCAGCCCTTTGTATTTTTTCTCTATGTATTAACCCTAAATACAATGGGCTTTTGTGATTCAGCCCCTATTCACACTACCTAAGAAAAAAACCCAAAAAGATTCTAGCGAATACCCCCCCCCCCCCTACTCAATGAGATCACAATCCTAGAGAATTTTCTCTTCTCTCTTGTAGGCGTCTAAAAATACCTATAGGTGTCCGCACACAGCTCGAAACAGAGAGAAGACGACGAACGTCGATATCCAAGTCTAAAAGGATTATCTGATGCCGACAATCGCATGAAGCGAAACGGCAAACCAAGTGGCATGCACGCTCAACAGTCAGCTCGCGCACCCAACAATCAGCTCACGCGTGTCAATCAACACGTGCGCGTCAATCAGTTCGCGCGCGTCGGTCAACACGCGCGCGTCAATCAGGTCGCGCATGTCAATCAACTCGCGCGCGTCGGTCAACTCGCGCGGAGCGTACAAGTCAACATGACGGACGAGTAAACGAAACGGGAGAAACTACAAGTCCCGGAAAGTCAGAGAACACTGTAGGGTGGATATTTGATTTCCCGAAAATGGGGAGTGTTCGTTTGTATTAATAAGAAGGCTTATTACAAACTAACAAATCAAATGGTTACAACAGAAGCAGAGGGAATGCCCTCTTTGTTTTTGTGGGGACTTTAGGTGGCTATAGGACGCTTCGCTCGATGCTCGTGTCGAGTTTGCTTCCCTTGGACCGTTCGATCGAGGTTGCTGGAGAGCTTCAGTTCACAGTAGAAGCTCAACTCGAGGGAGTTCGGGTCTGCTTAGTTCGCCGGCGATCGGAGCTCGGAACTAAACAGTGATGCTACAATGCAAAGATTATGCAGAGAGCTTGGTCTCAACTCTTTTCTCTAAGTTTGCGACCTCTCCTCCAGTGTACTGGAAGGGGCTTTTAAATGAAAGAGGGACAGCTTGACTCATCCTTGAATTATGGGATGTGACCACATCTTCTTCAGAGACGTCTAGCTGCTCCTCGATACCATGAATGGTCATTCGAGGGATTGTGCTTTATGTCCTGTCATCTAAAATGGGAAGGCCCATCTTTGTATATGAGGCAACGGCCGTCTGCTACCCGAGTGGACTTGACCAGCATTAATGAACCGCATTTATGAGTTCGCAGATCGATGAGGTGTCTATCCGACACTCGTACTGTGCGTGACCGCCCGGTGTGCTTTGAGCACGGTGTTTTCTCCTTTCCGGTCAGGAGTGGCGGCGAAGTAGGTGCACAGTACTCGAGTGGGTCTAGCCAACCTGCCGAGTGCCGGCGGATCCAGCTCCTGACCCAGACAGCCGAGGTGAGTCCCATTTATGAATGCTCAGGTTGACTCGACACCTGTCCAGTCCTTCGCGTTGTGCGTACTGCAAGCGGCCGTTTGACGGTCTTGGGGTATTGTGCCCTCTCCCTTGAGAGAGAGGGATGGGAAGGCCCATCTCAGCACGTGGGGTAGCGGATACCCAGCTGTACTGACGGTCTTGGGGCTTGCTGGCGGATTCGACTCTGAACTCGGGCAGGCGAGTTGAGTGAAAGGCGAACTTCCGCCATCCTGATCGGTCTTAACTCGTGCTGGCGAGCTGACCGTTAGGCGAATCTGGAACCGAGCACGTTTGACGACGTGCGGCTTAGGCAGGCGACTTCTTGTGGGCGAATTTCCTGTAGGCTCATCAGAGGTATTTTTTTTACCGTCTACAAACACAAAAATTCAGCGAAAAACCGGATTACCTGCGCCTCCCGCGCTGTTTCGATCCCCGGACGCGTTTTTGATCGGTTTTCTCGGTTTTTATCCGTTCCAGGGGTTCCTAACCGACTTGAACTCATCTACAAACGTGGTTAGGTCGTTATCAACTGAAGATAAGGTCAAATCACTCATTCTTATCCGAAAACCCCCCAACCGAATCCTATAAATACAGGCCTAATGGCTCATTTCACGAAGGGCGGAGTTATTATCAAGCGGGCGAGGTGCTGTCGGATTGAGGAGTTAAAGGAGCACGAATTTCAGCGAGGGTTGACAGATCTTGGCGAGTTCTTCAGCATAAAGAAGGAGAGTTCAAGAGATCCGAAGCCTGCTACCCCATTTCCTTGAGATTAGGCTTGGTCTTGATCTCGAGAAGAGTGCTGATTTCGCTTGGTCGATCTCAGTGCTTCAAATCAAATACTTCCTCGGCAAATGCGAAGCCCTGCCGAATTTTTCATCAACCGGATCCAGATCAAAGGTGGTCCACGGATATTGACGTCCCCGGCACATGCAAAGATCCCGCATAAGCAGAAGACCGATAAACGATCTCTCTGCGTTTGTTTGATAAAGTTGTAATTTTTTATTTCTTTCATTGTGTAAAGAGTCTTATAAAATGACCGATCTTTTTGAACTTATTGTAACGATCAAAATTGTAATGAGTTATACAATAAAGAAAACAATTTTCTACGCAAACATCTTTTCCTCCCCCCAACTCAACCCCCAACTCACTATCGGCACCGTTGCTAACTTCATTGCTCCTCCCTTCTCTCATCCTCTCCTATCCTCTCTCCTCTTTCTTAACCATAACTTTCATGGTTGCTCCTCTCTCCTCTCATTTTCTCTCCTAACTCTAATCCTAACTCTAACCTTCCTCCTTTCTCCCTCTTCCTTCTCTTCCTATTTGACCGCGTCGTCTTCATCTCCCCCCCTATATTATCAACCTCAAACGCATCCTCCAACCCCACCATCTCCCTCTTCCAATAGCGACGATAAGATCTCCTCCTCCGAGCTTGTCGCCATCTTCTCCTCCCTCTACCACCTTCTCTCTCCTCCTCTCAACTCTCTTGCATGGTTGCAAGACCATCATCTTCTTTGACAAACTCCCTCTCCCTCCACTCACAGTTGCCAACTCTGCTTCAAACCCACCTCTCAAAACCCGCCTACGACCTCCTCTCCTCTCTCCTCCGCCATTTCTCTTTTAACTAAATCACATGATTGGATTATTTATGATTTTACTTCTTAGTGGTAGATTGGATCTTGCTAGTTTATTTTTAATTAAAACGGATGACTGAGATTTGGTTTATTGGAGTAGCACAGTAAAAGAGTATATGATATGTGTCGTTTTGGATATTGCTTGTAAATTATTTGATAAAATATTAAAGAGAGATGTGGTTTCTTGGATTGTGATAGTAACGGATTATATGAATTATTCGTGAATTTTAACAGACATATATTAATAATTACTTGATATTAAATAGGAATAGATAAAATTTAACAGGTATTTATATAGTTAACATGATACTATATATAGTTAACAGATAGAAAGTATATTCAAAAAATACTGATTAGTCTTATACTCAAGTTGATACAGTTAGCATTGAGGCTTTAACACTGACAACTATCTCTAAATATTTACATCAACAATTGATATAGTTTTATTCTATTTCTCCCCTTCCTTTTAGTAGTAATTGATGGTAATATCTTGATCTCATCTTTTGGTACACTACGGTTCTCGTTTTTCAAAAATTAACAATTATTCAATTATACTTAACATGCAACAAGTAAACATTAACAGTCAATCAGCTATAGTTCACATGTATTAGGTAAAATATAACATTTAATCTACTAGACTTAACATTTACTTAGGTAAAATATAACATTTAATCTACTAAACTTAACATTTAAAAGAAAAAAAGTTAACAGTTTCTCAACTATACTTTACATGGAACAAGTAAAAGTTAAAAGTTAATCAAGTATAGTTCACATGTATTAGGTAAAACACAACAGTTAATCAACTAAATTTAATATCTAAAAGGAAGAAATTAAACTTAACACTTACTCAAACTATACTTAACATGGAACATGTAAACATTAACAATTAATTAGCTATAGTTCACATTTATTAGGTAAAACTTAATAGTTAATCAACTAAAGTTAACACATGCTCAAACTATACTTAACATGGAACATGTAAACATTAATAATTAATTAACTATAGTTCACAAGTATTAGGTAAAACTTAACAGTTAATCACTCAAACTTAACATCTAAAAAGAAAAAGTTAACACTTACTCAACTATACTTGCATGAAATAGGTAAACGCTAGCAGTTAATCAACTGTAGTTCGCTTGTGTTACGTAAAAGTTAACAATTAACCTACTAAGCATTTACTAGTGTTTAGGCCCGTGCAAAGCACAGCTTGATACTATTCACTAATATTTTTATGAAATGATTTTTAAATTTTTATTTTATATTTGATCAAATGTTGCTTTGGACTAAGGAAATTTTTTATTGTTAAAAAACATAGGATAAGTTCTTTATAAAGTTAAATGACAAAGTAAACAACTAGGTCTAAAGGAGTGCCTCAATGTTTAAAATTGGTGAATTTATCAATGGAGCACCAAAAGAGAGGTACCTATTGAAGTCCCGTGGAGCCTTTATGCCTGAGCATGTACATTTTTAATTTTGTCATATAACTATCCTTCAGAGATAATCATTTATAATTACTCAAATACCCCCAACTCTCGTAAGTATCTGAAATTGGCCTCTCAGCATCATATTGAGAGATTTAAAGGACTAATTATAAAATATTTGTAAGATTTAAAAGATATGAAGTATTGGTCGAGCTATTTCAAACCACTCAAACATTTGGGGACTAATTCACGATACATGAGCTTTGTACGAACAATTTATAAATAGAGAAGATCTTGACGGACTTACCTAAAAACACTTTAAAAGAAGGGCAAAATTTTGAAAACAACCCTTTTGAGAAATTAATGAGCAAAATCAATATTCTCCCATAAAAATTAGCAAAATCAATCGTCTTTATCCCAGTTAAGATGAAGACGGTCGATTTTGCTGTCGATGTTTTTTTAACTAAACGGGACTACTAGTCTCATGTAGTTAGGGCATGCTAATCCAAGATTATGCTAGAATAGTAATAATAATTTGCCCTTAAACATCCAATACAAATTATGTAATAATATTGTAATGTTAATAAATTTAATTGTTACACATATAATTTGGATATTATTTATATAATTGTTATATATCCTTAGAATTTATTTTGTTAGATCATGCACTGTGATGGTCACTTGCTTGGAGATATGATCTAACTTAGAAACTTTCTTAAATTTGGGCTTAACCTATAACTAGTAGGGGATAACTTTGTTATAACAGGTTATTATGCATGACACCGATATATGAGATGTGGTGGTGGGTCTCAACCACCGGGAATGAGGATTCTCCGGGTGTATGTCATAAGCACACATTATAATGTGTGTAGCACTAGACCGTATTTGAATTCTCTAGGACGAGTCACCTAAGAAATAGAGAATTCAAATTGTTATATGGTCCCTTTGACTTGATGATATTGTTATTTTCGATTTGATAATTTAGTATGCTTTGATGTGATAGTTAAGCTTGTTTAGCAAGAGCTACACAACCTGAAACGTTGGGTTGCTAAATTTCATTTAGGAAAATGATGGATGTCTAGATAGGATCCGGTATGCTCATTATGATGAGTTAATTTATTATGCATTCCCATGAAGCTATTAAAATCTTGCCGGCAAGTGGTTTTGAAAATATTTTTTTTTAAATTTACTTTCTTGTAAAAAGAATATTTTGATGTTTCAAAATGATTTTTATTTATGTTCATGGGAATTGAAATTTAGGCATGAGCAAATAGGTGAATTGTCCTGCTTATAAGAGTTGCCTAAAATAAATGATACTGGAAGGGAATGAATGTAACATATTATTTATAAATAATTAATCTCATATTATGGAAGAGCTTTTATGAACAATTGGTTGGATAGGGATTTGATTGTTAAATTAAAATTATTAATTTGATTAATACTTGGTTCTCGATATGGGACCCAATTTGTCTCACTAATGTCATTAGAAGAGATATACATGCAATGCAATTATATTTCTATCCTTAATTGTTATGGATAAAGTTTTTGAACAAATCTATTTCTATCCTTAATTGTTATGGATAAAGTTTTTGAACAAATCTATTCTATCTTTAATTGTTATGGATAGAGTTCTAAATAATTATGAATTGTTTAAAGTTAAAATCTTTAAGACTAGTGTAATCTTATAAATAGGGTTCATATGTAGCCATATGAGAACAGGAGAAAATCTTATGAAGATAATATAAAAATATATATTTTTGAGAACCTATCTCTCAGAATTGCTCTTCTTCGGTGATGGGTGGATTTCAATTGGAGGTTTTTTCTCTTGATGAAGCTTTTTCAGATTGATCTCGGGTCAGATTATTGTAGAAATTCAAAAAGCGTTTCATGTATAATTCTAAATTTTAATTTTGATTAATAGTCATGATATGCTTTTTCCGCTGCGTTGTATGTCACGAATCCAACAAATGGTATCAGAGCCAGGTTTAGAATCAAATCTGTAATAATTTAATCGGATTAAATTTATCTTGTTTTGATGTATTTTTGGATTATTTAATTGGATTAAATTAAAAAATTGGTTGAAATTTCTCGGATTACTGTTCATCAGCCGAAACACTGTTGATCGGGTTACTATTCATCTCAGTTTAATTTGTTAAACTGAAATTAATTAGATTAAATTAAAAGTTTGATTAGATCAAACTATGTTCTTGTTGTTCAAGAGTTATGATTAATTGATTGGATTAAATTAAATTTTGATTAAGATCAAAATTTGGGTTCGGCACTGTTCATCGGTGAAGTAATGTTCATCAGTTACTGTTCATTAGTGAAAAAAAATTTGTTCTTGATAGAGATCAATTGAGGTTTTTGATATAATCATGATTTTGATTCTTTGATTAGATAATGTATTTTTGTTATTTTAATTTGATTAAATGTGACCTAGTTAAGATTTGATATCATAAAAAAAAAGGGAACGCCAGCGAGTTGGACCGTCGGAGATCGGCCGCCGCCGGTGCGGTTGCCCACCGTCGTCGCCACCGCCCGACTAAGGGTGGCAGCGGGTCATCCCAAAACCCTACCCAAACCCTAGATCTTCTTTGAAGAAGATGAACTCTTATTGAGTTTATTTTCATTAAGGGTTATAAACCCAAACCCATTAAGATTTAAATTTTAGTTGAACGGGTCTGACCCGCAAACAAAACCAGACCCGAGCCCTATTAGATTTGAATTTTATTGTAAAATTAATCTGAGATCCCTAATTGACCCAGAAACTGTTCTGAAGTTCATCAGATTCTCAAATACGCTATGAAATTAGTTATAGCTCCCTGATAAACCTAGAAATTGTTTTGAAGTCCACCAGTATTGATAAATATCTGTAAAATTAGTTACAGACCCTTGTTTGATCCAGAAATTATTCTGAATCTACTAGTATATTAAATTTGATGTGAAATTAGCTTCACCCCCTGATTGTTTTTGAAACTGTTTTAAGATCCATCTGAATATATAAACTAATTTCTGATTAGTCCCTAACACTTGCAGAATTTGTTCTGAAGCTCATATACATGTATAATTTATTTTCTTGTGTTGAAAAGATTGTTTAACTCTTGTTAATTGATAATGTATTATTGTATTTTTGAAATATTTGTTTAAATTATATATGTGACATGGTTGTATTGTTTAAATTATTTAATTTTAATTTTTCATGAGATTAAAGTAATACATGGAAAATTACTAATAGATCCAGAATTATTCTAAATTTCTTTTATTAAATAAAACAGTTTAGAATTTATTAGAAATTAACTGTTGTTATTTTCTCTCAGTTATAATAAATAACAAAAGTTGTATAGAAGTGTAGATAGATTAATTTTTAAGAAATATAAATCTAAAGGTCTTCCATCATAGAGATATAACTTGGATAATAATTTTTAGCTTATCTGATGCCACAAAGGATAGGGTTTGTTAAAATTTATCATCTAGTTATATCTCGCATAAGGATGCCAAGTATTTTATGCATAATGGGACCACTAGACTAAAATAGGTAGTGCCACCTGTTTTATATAAAATAACTGGATTAATGGGTTAACACTTCATTGATGTCTTGGGGTGCTCGCTAAAATAGTGGGGCACATCTTGCATCAAAGACCAAAATTTAAAGGAAAATCGTTAATTGTTAATGATTGAATAGATGATTCTACCTTGTTTAATTATATTCGATCTTGAAAATCTGGAGGTTTATAATTAAACTTGGATTTTCTGTTCACATTTAAATAAATGAGAGAAATATTAAATGTGAAATCATTACTTAAAATATCCCTGGTAATGATTGTGCAATAATAAAATAATAACTTGAAATATTTGTGTTATTATATTCTGCTTATATATGATGACTAAATTTTGTCATTTTGATATGTTATTGAATGATTAAAAAATTAGATAGCCCGAACTATTTGATTGGAAAAGAAATCTATTTAATTTCATAATGCTGAATTTTTGGCCTATGATTGTCTAAGGTGACATACCCGCTAAACCAGATGTAACTGATGATAAAGATCATCAATCATAATCCTGCTTAAAAATAATAATGATAAAAGTAATGTTCATAAGATGAACACAGATATATATGTTTTCATAAGATGTTTTGATATATATTAACAAATTAGATTTGTTGGAAGTTAAGATCAAAATAATATGTTAATGTGATATTTACTTCCTAATCCCACCTCTTGTTCAATTTAACTATCATTTTTTTAGAATTGAACAATTTGTTGAAGAAAAAGGAAAAAGAATATTATTAAGCAGGTTAAATCCATAATGATGGATATCGAACTGGATTGTCCAGTATTAAGAAAAGAAAATTTTCTTAATATAGAAATCTAAAAAATAAAATAGGTTTCATAACATGAAGCGAGAACTGAAATAATGATAGTCATTAGAAAAGAAAATAGTAAAGGTTGCATTATGTCACTTAATAAAGAAATATCTTTTGAAGATAGTTCACCACATTGGTTAGTAGAGACTACTGATGTGAATGATTTTTATATATGATGTATTGATTCTAGTTTATCTTTACATACTTACAAATTATTGTAAGAGTACAAGAAAAGATTAACTTTGACAATGGAAATAAAAGCCTTAGTTTCAGCATTGTAAATGAAAATAATAATAATAAGAAATTTGTTTTTGTTTTGAGTGAAGGGCATGAAATGAAACTTAAAGATTATCTTAATGTTTCTTAAAGTTAGAAGAAATTTGATTTCTATTTTCTAAATTTTATAGAAACTTAAAGATTATCTTAATGTTTCTTAAAGTTAGAAGAAATTTGATTTCTATTTTCTAAATTTTATAGTAGTGATTGTCTATTTTCTTGTAAAATAGAATTTCTATTAAAAGTTTAGAAATTGTTTTGTTGACAATTATGAAATTAAAACTGTTTATATTTCATAATTGCCACTCTTAACTCTTATGTAATGTTATTGGAATTGATAAATCTCTTAAAATATAGATTGGATCAATGTAATCCAACTTATATTTGGCACAAAATAGTAGGTCATGTTAATGTTGATAAGATCAATAAATTGATAATAGATAGTCCTTTGTTTTTTCTAAATTAGAATTTTTCTCAACTTATAAATATTGTCTAAGAGACATATGACCAAACTATTTTTCTAGAATAGGGCTAAAGATCTTGTGTACTCTTGACTTTATACATTCAGATGTATATGATCCTTTAAATGTTAAAGCAATAGTTAAATATTCTTATTTTATAGCATTCATATATGATGCATTTATATATTGATGTATTTATGCGATTGTATCATATATTAGAATGTTATTGAATAGTTCAAAGAATATAGATTGAAGTTAAAGAGGAGCTTGATAAAAGCATCAAAGTCATCCGATTTGATCCAGATGGCAAGTTCCTATTCTTAGGAGTTAAAGAGATCTTACAAACAAAATGGAATTGTTAGTACTTGACATCTGCTAATTTACCACTCCTAATTATTTGTCTGAAAGTTGGAACTAAACCTTATTCGATATGGTTAGGTTTATGCTAGGCATTTACCTGTTCTTATTTGTCTGAAAGTTGGAACTAAACCTTATTCGATATGGTTAGGTTTATGCTAGGCATTTACCTGTTCTTATTTTCTTATAGGTTATGCATTGGAGATTGTCGATATGGTTAGGTTTATGCTAGGCATTTACCTGTTCTTATTTTCTTATAGGTTATGCATTGGAGATTGCATATTATTTATTATGTAGAACAATTACCAAATCCAAATCTTTTTCTTTCACTCCATATTAGACATGGATATGAAGAAAATTAAGTGTATGACGCTTGGAAATCTGGAGTTGTCATATTCTCATGAGAGAATAAAATATGGACAAAATGAGAGTCTAAGATAAATAACATCCTACTGGTAGGTTATCCTAAAGAAAGTACTAGGTATTATATTGATAATCCTAGTGTATTTTTAGACAATAATTATTATTAAAAATGTGTTCTTTTATAAAATCAAGTTTGTTGAGCAAGGATTGATATAACTCTAGAATAAAACTTATTTTTCTTTAATGAGAGAGTTTATTTAATCCAGTGGGAGAAACTTCAAATGAGTTGAAAAGTCTATAAATTCAGTGGGAGCTTCAAGTAATAAAGTAAATAGAGATTTACTTACTTAATTTATTGTTGAATACACTGATTATAATTAGGAGATCAAATAGGATTTTCATCCACCTGTATAGTACAGTAACCTTGTTAATATATATTTGATGAAAAGTAACAAGTAGAATAAAAATCCTAAAACTTACGCAAAAGTCATGTTGGACATGATTTCATGTAAGTGAGCTGATGTCACATTTGATGACAAACGGTTATTAATTGTTGAAGAATTTTTTTTTCTCTAATTGTAATATTATAGTTCATAAGGATCCATTTAATCATTTCAACATGTTATGAATATAAGATATCGATAAATGGATTTCAAAATAACCTTCTTGAATGGATATCTTAAAGAAAATATTTACATATATAGATTATAGAATCAAGTATGTAAAATTCAAGAAGATAAGATTGATTAATTGAATCAATCAAATATATGAACTTAATCAAGCAGAGATTCATTTTGATGAAATCATTAAGGAAATTGTTTTTTAATCATATCCTTAAAAAGAATTCTTGTGTGCATAAAAAACAATAAAATAATTCTATTATATTCCTATCATTGCATGCTATTGACATATTACTCATTAAGAATGATATTTTAATGTCATGACAAAAAGTATGATTTAGTTCCTTATGAAGAATTTTGATTTAGTTCCTTATGAAGGATTTTATTTTGACATTCTATATCTTAGATCTCAAACTCTATATAGATAGAGAAAGAGATATATAGAATTGTCACAATCTACTTATATGGATAAGATCCATAGAAGATTCAACTTAACAAGATTCCAAGAAAGGAATGGTTCCTATAAGACATAACTAATCACTCTTTAAGGAAATGTGTCCCAAAACTATATATATATATATATATATATTTTGGAAGCAATTGATCTTGTAAGTAGTTTCCAATCTAATCCTAATAATAGAAAGTCTGATTCAGGTTATATTTATATCATTAATAGCAGAATATGTAGTTCCATGTGAAATCATTAAAGAAGGAATATGGATAAATGAGTTTCTCCATAAGCTTAATATTATTTTATAATATTTTTCTTTCTTACTATTATTTGATAGAAATGGAGTTGTTACGAAAAGCTTAAAAAATTATCTTATTAAAGGTTAATAAGAAGAAATATGTGATGGTTTAATAGATGGCTAAACAGATAACATTTAATGTCCTTTTATAGACCATTTTCATAAAATATGTTTGACAGATGGGAGTAAGGATTACATTGATTGGATGTTAGGCCAAGTGGGAGATTGCTGGAATAGTAATAATAATTTTCCCTTAAACATCCAATACAAATTATGTAATAATATTGTAATGTTAATAAATTTAATTGTTGCACATATAATTTAGGTATTATTTATATAATTGTTATATATCCTTAGAAGTTATTTTGTTAGATCATGCACTGTGATGATCACTTGCTTGGAGATATGATCTAACTTAGAAACTTTCTTAAATTTGTGCTTAACCTATAACTAGTAAATTATAACTTTGTTATAACAGGTTATTATACATGACACCGATATATGAGATGTGGTGGTGGGTCTCAACCACCGAGAATGAGGATTCTCCGGGTGTATGTCATAAGCACACATTATAATGTGTGTAGCACTAGACCGTATTTGAATTCTCTAGGATGAATCACCTAAGAAATAGAGAATTCAAATTGTTACATGGTCCCTTTGACTTGATGATATTGTTATTTTCGATTTGATAATTTAGTATGCTTTGATGTGATAGTTAAGCTTGTTTAGCAAGAGCTACACAACCTGAAACGTTGGGTTGCTAAATTTCATTTAGGAAAATGATGGATGTCTAGATAGGATCCGATATGCTCATTATGATGAGTTAATTTATTATGCATTCCCATGAAGCTATTAAAATCTTGCCGGCAAGTGGTTTTAAAAATATTTTTTTAAATACCCCCTTTCTTTATTAGAGCCATAAGGTACCGCTGATTACTTTCTTATAAAAAGAATATTTTGATGTTTCAAAATGATTTTTATTTATGTTCATGGGAATTGCAATTTAGGCATGAGCAAATAGGTGAATTGTCCTACTTATAAGAGTTGCCTAAAATAAATGATACTGGAAGGGAATGAATGTAAGATATTATTTATAAATAATTAATCTCATATTATGGAAGAGTTTTTATGAACAATTGATCGGATAGGGATTTGATTGTTAAATTAAAATTATTAATTTGATTAATAATTGGTTCTCGATATGAGACTCAATTGGTCTCACTAATATCAGTAGAAGAGGTATACATGCAATGCAATTATATTTCTATCATTAATTGTTATGGATAAAGTTTTTGAACAAATCTATTTCTATCCTTAATTGTTATGGATAAAGTTTTTGAACAAATCTATTCTATCTTTAATTGTTATGGATAGAGTTCTAAATAATTATGAATTGTTTAAAGTTAAAATCTCTAAGACTAGTGTAATCTTATAAATAGGGTTCATATGTAGCCTTATGAGAACAGGAGAAAATCTTATGAAGATAATATGGTGTAATCTTATAAATAGGGTTCATATGTAGCCTTATGAGAACAGGAGAAAATCTTATGAAGATAATATAAAAAAATAGATTTTTGAGAACCTATCTCTCAGAATTGCTCTTCTTCGGTGACGGGTGGATTTCAATTGGAGGTTTTTTTCTCTTGAGGAAGCTTTTTCAGATTGATCTCGGGTCAGATTATTGTAGAAATTCGGAAAGCGTTTCAGGTATAATTCTAGATTTTAATTAATTTTGATTAATAGTCATGATATGCTTTTTCCGCTGCGTTGTATGTCACGAATCCAACAGATTAGCCATGCAAACCAAATGGGCGGGACTAGTAGTCCTGTCTATTTGGTATTTAAGTACCCCGTGACCCTCCCCTCCCCTCTTTCCTTACCTCAAGTCCACGACCGTTCTCGAGATCTCGCAACCCCGCCACCACAGATCTCGCGACCCCGCCGACCACGTTCGCCCCAGCCTCCGACTGAGGTCGCGACGACATGCTCCTCCGACCACGCTCGCAATCACAATCGTCTCTGACCACATCAAACTGCAATTAATGTGAAAATTTTCGCTGTTTTCTTGTGAATTTAATGATTGATATGGATGTATGAGGCTAGGGTTAAATTTTGATATAAAGCTCATACACGTGTTTTTTTCCCTTCGTCTTCTCCAGATCCATCTTTTCCTAACAAAGATCGATTCTTTCATAGAAAAAAGTTCTCTTTGTTCCCATTCCTTCCTACGACCGAATCCGACGGTGCTCAGCAATGATAAAGTTGCAGAACACACATAACTGAACAATCTGATCACGATGATCGAAAAATTCTCGTCCTTGGTGCTGTTGAAGACGACGTCTTAGTTCAAGGAGCTCCATGACGATTTAATTGAAGAATGTTGAAGCCTTTTTTGTCGATGGTGAGCGCGCTTACTGTTCATCACCAATGCCTTGAAGGCTTGAACACGATGACTGAGAATATCCAACAACATTTTGAGTAAAATATTTCAACAAATTGCTATCATTTTAAATTTTACTTTAATTAAAGATATCGTTTCACGTTTATAAAGTACTTTTCCTTTATATTATCTTAATTTCTGTTAGACATGCTTAACTTATGGAATCTGAGTTTTTAATATTATTGTGTTACCTTAATTTTGATATTATAATGTACTTTTCCTTTTCTTTTTCGGAAGTTTGGGTATCTAATTATAAATGCTCATGATTTTGTTTGACAACACAATTACCAAATACGAAATGTTTGAGGTACTAATCTCAAAATGTGTCTAAAAAACCTTACAATTGTAATGACCCAAGATTGCGTGTTCTGCCACCTGTCTTAAACGAAGATTGCATGTTCTGCCACCTGTTTAAAATCTAACACACGTGTTATATATCTTATTTCCTAAAAATCTCTCTTTTTTATCTACTAGTTTTTATATGCACGTGCAATACACGTGGTTAAATATTAAAATTATTTATTTATATTTATTTTCTTAATAAAAAAATAAGTCAAATTCATTTTGAGTTAAAATCTATAACATGGATTATTACATTTGCAAAAAATTTTATTTAAATATTTTTAAAAAAATTGCGAAATAGATTTGTGTGTTAAACTAGGATCAATATACTTTTATATACTTGCATACACAACATTATTATTATTTTTTTATATATCAAACTTCATGTAACATATTTATTTATTGGATCAAATCATCAATCTCCAATTTGTTTATCTTAGTCATAAAATGTAGTGTTAAGTTTGAAAAAATACAATAATATATTGTTGATTTGTTAATAAATATATAATCAAATACTTAATATTAAGATGGTTTATATAAGCTCAACACAGAGCACATACTTTTCATAATACTACAAGATATCTTTATTATTGATAGATTTAAGATAAAAAAAATGAATACTAAAGATTAATGATAATTCTAATATAATTTTATATGACAAAAGCATTCACATAAACATATTAAAATTTTTGCGTGAAAATTCCTTCTAAAAATTCCTAATTTTACTCAAAAAATTAAGCTTTACTATAAAATATTCAAAATATTTTATCTGTTATTCCTTCTTGTTTCATATTTAATTGAGCCAATATCAATCCTTCTCCACCTTTATCTTTATCCCAGGCAATTCTACTATAATGTCTTCATCTTCTCAATCAATTGTGATATCATGTCAGTACATAATAAAGAGTAAAAGATATGACAAGAGTCTAGAAATATATTAGGATATACTTGGATCAATCAAATTATATAATAAAGAGTAAAAGATATGACAAGAGTCTAGAAATATATTAGGATATACTTGGATCAATCAAATTATATTATTACTCATAATTGTTAGGATATACTTGGATCAATCAAATTATATTATTACTCATAATTGATATGTATCAGAGACAAAACGTGCTGACAATTTTAAACAATAAATTAAATAGACTGTATGGGCGCTCTAACATAACTCTTTTAGTATAAACAACTCTCATGATCAACTTTAAAAATCTCTTGGGTCTAGGAATAAACAACTAACAAGTTTGTAGTGGAAGCTAGTAGAACGTAGTATATTCTTAAGAATGATTAATCTTTACTTAATTTATTTATAATGATAGAATCTCATTATGAACTAACTACAAAGCATAGTATATTTTTTTATTGGGTGTTCAAGGCAGGCAGAGGGCCCAGGTGAGTCTTCATCGCAACGAATGTTATACAATTTAAGTACAAAGAAAAAATAAGAGTTGGTCAATGGTGTAGTTTGTGAAGAGAAACTCTAACAGGTTAATTTGGGTATGTGGATATATTATAGATGGAGATGGAGAAAGGTGATTTTGAAAATAATGGGTGTGTGTGGGTAATTAATATATTTTTTAAATGTTTGTGTGATTTTCTTTGTTCATTTTCAATATATCTGTGGTCCTGTGGATATATATAGCTATAGTATTGCTACTCTCCTTTGGTTTTTCTAAAAGAGTTTGGGCGTAAAGAAAAATTTTAAATTATCTAATCCAGTTAAAGTAGGATCATATAAGTTAACCCTATATGTGAAATTTATTTTAACCAACACTCATATATAAGTATTACAATTAGCATTGAGATCTAAGATACATGTGTGATTTTCTTTGACTTTTATACAAATAACATCTATTTAAATAATAATAGTATAATTAAACTTTATGATCTAAAAAATCTTTGACTTTTATACAAATAACATCTATTTAAATAATAATAGTATAATTAAACTTTATGATCTAAAAAAAGATCAAACATATAATATAATTAATTATTTTAAATAATAATAGTATAATTAAACTTTATGATCTAAAAAAAGATCAAACATATAATATAATTAATTATTTTAAAATAATCTAATATAATCTAATAAGGAAAAAATAGATGAAAGTAATGTAAAAATTGTTGTAATTTTATAATTCTTAATCTTTAAACTATCTAATCTAATCTAATAAAAAAATAACAAAGACACATACCTATTGACGGAGATGAAAGTGCTACAAAAAGTATCATAATTTCTTGATCTAAAAAAAGATCAAACATACAATATAATTAATTGTTTCAAAATAATCTAATCTAATCTAATAAGACGAAAATAGATATGAAAGTACTGTGAAAATTATTGCTATTTCTTAATATAAAAAAGATTAAATATAAATATAATTAGTTAATTTAATCTAATCTAATCTAATCTAATAAGAAGAAAATAACAAATTAAGACACATATTTGTAAAAGTAGATGAAAGTGCTACGAAAATTGTTATAATTTTTTAGCTTATATATATTAGTATGTAATGTTGTATGTGTGAGAATAATAATTGTAAATAAAGTTCTATTTAAATAATAATAGTATAATTAAACTTTAAAACTAATTATGCACTACCGTGAACTACTTGAATTTTAGTCGGTGAGAGATCACCACGTTGTGTCCTCAAATCACAACCGTTTGTTTTAATTTTTGTTTTTTATTTTTGAGAATGATTTTGTCTCTTTAATTTATTTGGTAGATTTTACAGATACCATGTCCACATTATGTACATTTGTTGGTTTGTACTGCTCATGGGTTCAATCTTTAGAGTAGACATTATTTTGCCTCGTTAAATTGTTTGGTTTATGCATATACGCCCTTCATCTTGTAAATATTTTTGAATTAACATTTAATAATTTCATTCAGGTTTACATTTCAATTTAAACTATATCCTTATCTTCATACTATGTATATGCAATAAGAATTCATCAATTTATCAACTTACTCTTACTTAATGAATTAGTATTTGAATTTTAAGGGTATTTTTATCTACCGAAAGATTTTTCCAAACTCGTGCTTTTAAAAGGAGTATGATTGAACTTATTCGCCCCCCAGAATCTTCCCAACCTCCGCCTCTGTTGGTTGTCTACACTGGTGAAGTCTTCCCATATGTGCACAATTCCTTTCAAATATTCCTAACCTCCACCTCTATGAGCACTCAAGTATAAATTGTTTACCTTTTTATGTATAATTTTCCCTTCGTCATATCATTGTAGCTGAAACTTTTTAAAAATACTAGTATAATGCATGAACGTTGCATATGGGCATAATTATTATTTATTCAAATAAATAAATTTTAATTAATTATTCAATTAATGAGAGTCTCTTACATAAAATATATAGAATAAATGAGTTTTAGTGTCGATTGCGCGTTCATTTGAAGCCATATAAATCAACTTGCATTTTCACAAAGAACCTCATATTGGTACAAAATAAGAGGTTTATGCTTGCTTGAAATATTAGTCTAGAATTTAAAGTTTGGTCCCATAGAATAGAGCATATTAAAATTATATAGATTAAAGTCTCCTAAAGTCAAGGTTAGATTTTATCGAGATAAAAATAAATTTTAATTAGAATATCTGTACACCATTTATCTACATTCTATCTCTAGTAACCACTTATAATTTGCAAAAATCCTAGATAAATAATATCATTACAATAATAAAAATATTATATATAATATAAAATACTCTCTATATTTTAAGATTTTTTTTTCCTTTTTTTCTAACAAAAGAGATTCTAAACAAAGAAATATAAACTTTTTTTAAATTTAATATAGCTAATATTCTTTACGAAAATATGTGTATATATAATATCATACACAACGTGATTCCCTAACATAAAACCGTATACTTGAATACTTGATCTTATGTTGTAATGTTAATTTTGAAAATAAATTAATGAGATATATTATTTTTATAAAAACTTGAATTGCACAAACATCCTTCATTGTAAAATTAACCATATGCAAGCCCTTTGATAATCGCTATATTTTTTAAAACTCCATAATTTTTTAAAGAAGAATATAGAACTTCATACTGCTAAGCTAGATTTATAGACAATTCATATGAATTTAATTCACAAAAATCACTCATCATAAATCTAGTAGAACAATGTAGTTTATCTATTAAAACAAATAAATAATAGTGAGCAAAATGTAAAAGAGGTTCGTGTAAATTACCACAAGGAGGAAAAAAATTTACTAACCTTAAATTTTCTTGTGAAGGAGACTAAAGAACTCCAGAATCCATTTGTAGTTGAAGGAATCTAAGATTTTTTAAACTTTCCACATGTGAACCACCTACAAAGCAAAAGAAAAAATAACAAAGCATTAATTAATCTTGATCCATATCAGGGTCGGAATGAGAATAAAATTTTGATCGCTAAATGCTCATGGCTAGAATGGGAAGAAAAACAAACTAATCTAATAAATATTGTTGCGTGAGAAGCCCCTCGATCTTTTCGGAACAATTCTTCCCCCTTCCTTGTATTGATCCAATCTTAAGTCAAATCCTCAAGGTGTCTTATCATCTGTGTCAAAGACCATAATGGAATGATGAATGTCTCATCAAGATGAAGTTCGTAATTTGATTTCAAAAGGAGACTATCTTCAAGACGTGAGCGGGAGGTTCATTGACTTGAGGTTATGAAGAAGAGGTTTACCTCTTAATTAGTTATTATTACATACAAGCTAAACGGTTACATAGCAGTTAAAAGGTCGAACGTTATGAATTAAAATTTGCCTACCCACTTGCCTTTCCCCATGTTCGAAGTCCAATAGCTTGTTCTCTGAATACTCACTAAACCACATAAAAGCAAAGCTACTCTAGCATATTAATAGAAAACTACTTGTTCTCTGAATACTCACTAAACCACATAAAAGCAAAGCTACTCTAGCATATTAATAGAAAACTATAAAGATTATTTATTAATTATAACATATATATTGCATGGAAGTTACAAAGTTTCTTGCCTATTAACTGAATATAATAACATCACCACATAAAAGGCATAGCTATTCTAACATATTAATAGCTAATTATAAAGATCATTTATATGTGCATGTAAGTTACAAGCCAGTTATCTGATCTCTAATATTTTAATTATTGGATCAATTAGAGAGGGGTGAGGCGTTAGACTTAGAAAGTGATTATGGGATTAATTAATTTAATTTTTTTTTGGATTGCATGTTGCTGTCAATAATCAATAATTAATTAATGGAAAAATATGAATAATGATGATAATTTTTTGGATTGCATGTTGCTGTCAATAATCAATAATTAATTAATGGAAAAATATGAATAATGATGATAATAATGTGTGTATATGTGTTTATGTATGTATGTATGTGTTTTATATGTGTGCATGTATGAGTTTTGGAGGACATTTTGGGAAGAAGTATGTTAACATCCCAATCCATTTTTATAATAGTATTAGATTACTCAACTATACATACCACTTAACGGTTACAACTATACTTAACAGTTAACAGTTACTTAACTATACTTAACATGGAACAGGTAAAAGTTAACAGTTAATCAACTATAGTTCACATGTATTAGATAAAACACAATAGTTAATCAACTAAATTTAATATTTAAAAGGAAAAAAGTTAACACTTACTCAAACTATACTTAATATAGAACATGTAAATGTTAACAGTTAATAGCTATAGTTCACATTTATTAGGTAAAACTTAATAGTTAATCAACTAAACTTAACATTTAAAAGAATAAAGTTAACACTTACTCAAACCATACTTAACATGGAACATGTAAACATTAACACTTAATCAGCTATAGTTCACATGTATTAGGTAAAACTTAGCAGTTAATCAGTTAAACTTAACATTTAAAAGGAAAAGTTAATACTTACTCAACTATACTTACATAGAATGGGTAAACGTTAGCAGTTAATCAACTATAGTTCACGTGTGTTACATAAAACTTAACAATTAATCTACTAAATATTTGTACATCCATTAATTCAAATGAATGTTTTTGTATGTAGGCTTTTATTTCTCAATTACAAACACATTATGTACAGACTACATATACTTGTCAAGCCAAAAAAATAGCCTATGTACAATATAATTTAAAACAAAAACTAATCCTCTCAACAATATCACTCGTATCTTATGAATGACCAACAAAAATAAAACAACAAAATCATAGCAATTTGAGCTGCTTCTTTTGATGAATTCAGACTTCAATAGTATGGAAAAGCTCCAAGCAACAACATTCTCGTGTGGCATTTAATCAAATACCTTTCTTGCATCCAACTACCATCTGGACTTGAAGTGCCAAAACCCTAATCCTAGCATCCAATTCTGCCTCAACCAGTTCTTCGGCCCCGAAGCCTCCAACTTTGCCATTGGGCACCAGTACCTTGCTCGAAATAGCAACACAGCCCGGTCATTGATTTGTTCTATCTTCCTCAACTCGGCACGCAGAACCTCATAATCAGGTCCCTCACATGCTGCCCACCTTTTTACAGTAGATCCTCGAACTCCTTCCACTCATTCCCCTTCTCCCTCATGCAATCCTTGGTCTAAATTTGGATATCGTACTTTAGCACCTTCTTCAAACCCTTGCACCTAGGTTTCTACACTTGCAGGAGCAGAATCGGGACGTTCTGAGGAGGGGCGGCGGGGGAAGAGGAGGAGGAGGAATGAGAGGAGGAAGGGGAGGGGGTTGGTGATTAGGGTTAGAATTAGGGTTTAAGAGAGGAATCAGAGGAGGTGGGAGAGAGAGGAGAGGATGAGGAAGGAGTAGGGGAAGAGGACGAGGGAATGAGGATCAGGAGGTCGAGGGTGGCAGCAAGGGAGGAGTGATTGTAGCAGGATGAGAAGGAGGTAGGTTTGCTAGGGTTAGTGTTTTTGTGCTTGGATTTTGAGATGGGGAGAGAGGAGGAAGAGATGGAAGAAGAAGGAGGTTGATAGTGCTTTTGAGTGGGTGAAGAGGGGTAAAACGGGGAACATGGGTACATATAATTTTTAGGGCCAATACACAAAGAATAAATATAAGAGGCTGAGCCACATGAAGTTTTCATTTTTTTGGAACCTTGACACAATTTTCCCTAATTATTTCTATCGATGGCTCTATTCGTGGTTAGACAAATTCGTAGTTTCTTCTATTTATATACAAAACTTAGGTGGAAAATATTGTAGTTATATTTGTAATTCATCCAAACTGTACAACAAATAATTAATCTCCAAGGACAACTCTTTTCTTCGCCATCTGCGAATAGATTTTATGCGTATCTTAATAAGTTATGTGTGAACATGCAGAGTTCTTCTACAGAATTGATTGATTGTGTTGATATCTACAAGCAACCGGCATTCGACCATCCATTACTTCTGAATCACACACTGCAGGTTTATCTAATTCTTTTTGGACTTCCGTAAACTACAAGCGAAACTATCAAGTTCCTTTGATTTTTAAACACCACAAGCCATCATAACACTTGGACATTAATTTTTGTGAACCGTCATCCGTGAATAATGCAGATAGAGCCTAGCTTAAAGGCAAGCAACAAAACTACCCATGAAGTGGATTCTCCGACTAAAACTCTTCAGGGTTGGCATGCAAAAGGAAAATGTCCAGAAGGGACAGTCCCAATACGAAGAGTTAGAAAGGTGGATATCCTGAGGGGAGCCTCAGTCGAAAGCTTCGGAAAGAAACATCCATCATTCCATATTTCGCGGGAAAATGAAGAACCTGCAGATACTGTATCTAATGGGCATGAGGTATAAAGTTTAAGCCGTAAATAGTATATGCCTTTAGTATTGAACTAATTAAATGTTTTCCTGGTGCAGCACTCTGTAGTTGTGCAGAGTGGTGATCGATATTACGGAGCGAATGCTGACATAAACTTGTGGAGTCCTCGTGTCAGACCCAATGATTTCAGTCTTTCGCAGATATGGATTATATCAGACGAGAGCATTCAGAACACAGCTGAAGTAGGAATCATGGTATTGTCGTCTTCACTGTTTTATAATGACAAAATGCAATCTACTCCTCTATACGAATAGGAGAACCCAAGATTCACTATTCATGCTATAGTAATGCTACAATAGCATTTACTATATCTTTACTGTTGTAGCAAGCAGATGGATACCACGGTTTTTGAAAAAGTATATTGCAGCACACGAGAATACTATAGTGGGGGAAAAAAATATCCCGTGCTTTGCACGGTGTTCACACTAGTAGTTACTGAAAGGTTAAAATAACCATTTTGATAATCCATTAAAAAAAACAAGAATACTCATTTAACCTTGAAAATTAAAACAAGAGAGTGAACGTTTTGCTGCGTTGCTAAGTTAGATAGTTCTATTTCTCTTTTTCCCCAGTTATGTTACCCAAAAACAACTCAAAACAATGTTTTTCATCTCATTTTAGGTATATCCAAAGCTTTATGGAGACTATGAGAGTAGACTCTTTGTATACTGGACGGTACAGTACACATAATTCTATTGCAATTAGGAGTCTCATTTCTTGTATTTTATTTTCTCAAATGTTCCTTGGATTATCCTGAATTACACAGGCGGATGATTACAAGAGCACAGGTTGCTACAATTTGATCTGTTCAGGTTTTGTTCAAGTCAGCAACTCTATCGCCTTAGGTACCGCATTTTCCCCACCATCTACTTATGAAGGGGTTCAGTACAGCATCACTATCTTCATTATCAAGGTAATAAATTGGGTTTAGCATATAATTTCTACTTAATTTATTATGCATATCTTCGCACAAATAATTACCTGTATATAATCATTTGAGTTCTCTAGTCCTTGGTGAAAAGAAAATTTGTCCACAAATTTTTAATTAGTTAGCTGTTTTGTTATATGGCATTCCTAACGATTTGTTTACCAAGTGAACCAAAGCCCCTTTTCTGATTAGCGCTTTATTGTAAGATTCGTGTGTCAATATAGTCTCATATTGAAAAGAATTAAAATGGTACTGGAGTTAACTACAAATTAGGACTAATTCCTAATAATTTAGGCTTCTAATCATGGTGTTTTTCTTGTTATGTTTTTGTAAAAAGCACCATGGTGTTGTGTTTTTCCCTTAAAACGTTTTCAAAACACCATGTTAAGTGTTTTTGGTCAATACTAGTTTGACTCATTACAACATTAGTATTAAACATATTATTAATATATTATATATTAATTAGATAAAATATATTATAAATAAAATATTATAATATGCCAACAGCTTCGGTGCTCCCAAGCAGTTGGTGTAGTTTGTTTCCTTAAAAATCTCTCTCACATCCTAAATTTGAGGGATAAGGTAGTTGACAGTAGTTCCACACCCAAAAAAATAATTTCACTTAGATAAAAAGGTTATTTTAGGAAGTATAAATAAGAAGATAAATAGGAAGTAGTTAGAATTCTCCAACTTTTATTTTTTTGACGTGGTTTTCTTCTCCAATCGCCTAATTCATTGCGCGGATGACCAAACCTAATGTAATTTAATTTTTGATATGGTCATCGATCCTATGAAATACTTCATACGAGCGTCTTCTTTCTCTAGAGTATTGAGCCCGAGATCATGAGTGTCGCCACCGGGCCAATCTGACTGGAAATAAATTGTTTTTGCATGGAGGAACTGTATGTATGAGCCCGGCATTAATTGGCTTTCTCTTAGGCCTTGGGAACCTTCATTCGATTAATTTTCAACTAAACAACTGAGATTTTGAATGAACATGATTGCTTTGTTTAAGTTCATCAACATGGTTGATGGTCGATTTTCTTCGGATCCAATTTCCTTGTATCGCATTCAATCACATGTTAGATTTCTTGTTGATATCTTTATTGAGGAATTTTCTTAGCGTAATTCACCTGTGATTCTATTTAAACGGATTTATACGCGTTTGATGGAATTCTGTGGATGAGAAATTGGTAGGGACGAAGATTTTTTTTGTTTTTTATTTACCCTTTTTTAAAAATAAATTAATAAACGATTTTAGGAGCACCGAAGCAAAGCCCACCAAAGTTTAAAATGAGGAAAAGTTTGGGGTATTTAAGTGCAAATAACATTTCCCCCTTAAAAACGCTTTTCTTTGGAAAAAAAGTTCCACGAATTTTCTATAAAAAATAGTTTTTGCTTTATTAAAATTTCATGATATTTTCTTATCAAAATAGTGAGTAAGAGAAGGGAGGATTTCTCCTCTTTTGCGTTGCTAATTCAAACTGAGGTTGAATAATAGGAATGATCTAATCTAAACACTAAGGACAAAACTACCCATTTTGTTCTTCTGCCTATTTTCGAATTTTTTACTATTTTTAAAATATAAAAATGCCTAATTTCGGAGTATCAAAGCAATCCTCTTCTCAAAAAACGACAGTACAAGTGTATTGCTACTTATAACGCCTCAACTAAATTGGCGGTCAAAGACCAGCTAGGAGTCCAACACAACCGACTCGACGAGCCGACATCCCTCAATATCGACTCGAAAGACGGTACCAGACGGCTCTCTCATCAAAAGTAACTCGCTAGGAACCATATCAATCCAGTCGAGTCAACGGCTTTTTGAAGACGACTCGAAAGGCGATACGAGTCATCGTGCAACCCAAATAAGTCGACCCTCCTCACAAGTCCCATCAGGAGAGACATTGCTTATCGGCGAAGCTAGAGAATCCTCTATGAAGCTTATCTATTCTGACACAAGTCACATCATATTCATAAATATACTATGCGTCATCACGCCACTTGTCAACCTCTGGAAGCTTTGACATCCTCTCGATCGCTCCTCAAATCGAAGCCGAAGTGATTTCCCTTCTGTCGTCAGCCGATACGTGTAGAGTAAAGGATGACTCAAACTTCCAGCTCGCACTTTGTCACCGTCATTGGCATGACCGAAGTGACCAATCTGCCCCCATCATCTCTATAAATACAGGCACACCATTCGAGCTAGCAAGAGGTTCGCAATCTACAACCCTCTAATACATATATCGTATCTGAACGAGAACATAGTTCTTTGGATTACCTCACTCAAGTTCATCTATTGACTTGATTGTCGGAGGTATCAAGGGGGAATCACACCCCGCCCTCTAACGACTTCTTTATATACAGATCGCTCAGTCATCCTAACTCATGGACCAAGCATAAAGTCGAAGAAGAAAGCGACCCCTCTTTTTTAGTGAAATTTTGTGACTCTAATTGGCGTGTGAACCATTGCATCAACACCAACTATGGGTGTATTTTTTAAATTATCAAGGGCCTGGGCAGTCAATGGGGGCAAAAGTGTATAGGAAAATTGATACGAGGACTTAATATTGTAACTGCTCAAAATTATAAAATAAATATAAAAATATATTTTAACCATGATTTCCATATAAAAATAAAGGTTAAATAATATTTTTAAAAATGATTGACAAAATAATTTATAAAATTGTGTGTGCCGCTAGAGTATATATATTTTTGTAGACTTTTAAAATACATATAAAGTAAGGGGAAATTGTGTCAATGCCCCAAATTCTAACTTTCAATGTGTCGCAGCCCCCCATATTTTTTTAATGTACTACAGCCCCTTCTTTTTGAAAAAATTGTGTCCAGGCCCCTCCATCATGATTCCAGCTCATGCCAGCGAATGATTAGACATGTCAGCTCATGATTAGACATGTCAGTTGGCTTAAATCCCAAATTTATCCTCATTTTTCTCATGCCAGCGGATGTTAACTCTTACAGTTAACATGTTAACTGTAAGAGTTAACATGTTAACTGTAAGAGTTAACATGTTAACTGTAAGAGTTAACATGTTAACTGTAAGAGTTAACATGTTAACTGTAAGAGTTAACATGTTAACTGTAAGAGTTAACATGTTAACTGTAAGAGTTAACATGTTAACTGTAAGAGTTAACATGTTAACTGTAAGAGTTAACATGTTAACTGTAAGAGTTAACATGTTAACATGTTAACATGATAACCATGACCGCCGCCGCCCACACGAAGTTCCTCGGGAATGCGCCAACGG
>NC_033797.1:19832325-19854759 GCF_001876935.1 Asparagus officinalis
ATAAAAGGCATAGCTATTCTAACATATTAATAGCTAATTATAAAGATCATTTATATGTGCATGTAAGTTACAAAGCCAGTAATCTGATCTCTTACATATTAATTATTGGATCAATTAGAGAGGGGTGAGACGTTAGACTTAGAAAGTGATTATGGGATTAATTAATTTAATTTTTTTTTGGATTGCATGTTGCTGTCAATAATCAATAATTAATTAATGGAAAAATATGAATAATGATGATAATAATGTGTGTATATGTGTTTATGTATGTATGTATGTGTTTTATATGTGTGCATGTATGAGTTTTGGAGGACATTTTGGGAAGAAGTATGTTAACATCCCAATCCATTTTTATAATAGTATTAGATTACTCAACTATACATACCACTTAACGGTTACAACTATACTTAACAGTTAACAGTTACTTAACTATACTTAACATGGAACAGGTAAAAGTTAACAGTTAATCAACTATAGTTCACATGTATTAGATAAAACACAATAGTTAATCAACTAAATTTAATATTTAAAAGGAAAAAAGTTAACACTTACTCAAACTATACTTAATATAGAACATGTAAATGTTAACAGTTAATAGCTATAGTTCACATTTATTAGGTAAAACTTAATAGTTAATCAACTAAACTTAACATTTAAAAGAATAAAGTTAACACTTACTCAAACCATACTTAACATGGAACATGTAAACATTAACACTTAATCAGCTATAGTTCACATGTATTAGGTAAAACTTAGCAGTTAATCAGTTAAACTTAACATTTAAAAGGAAAAGTTAATACTTACTCAACTATACTTACATAGAATGGGTAAACGTTAGCAGTTAATCAACTATAGTTCACGTGTGTTACATAAAACTTAACAATTAATCTACTAAATATTTGTACATCCATTAATTCAAATGAATGTTTTTGTATGTAGGCTTTTATTTCTCAATTACAAACACATTATGTACAGACTACATATACTTGTCAAGCCAAAAAAATAGCCTATGTACAATATAATTTAAAACAAAAACTAATCCTCTCAACAATATCACTCGTATCTTATGAATGACCAACAAAAATAAAACAACAAAATCATAGCAATTTGAGCTGCTTCTTTTGATGAATTCAGACTTCAATAGTATGGAAAAGCTCCAAGCAACAACATTCTCGTGTGGCATTTAATCAAATACCTTTCTTGCATCCAACTACCATCTGGACTTGAAGTGCCAAAACCCTAATCCTAGCATCCAATTCTGCCTCAACCAGTTCTTCGGCCCCGAAGCCTCCAACTTTGCCATTGGGCACCAGTACCTTGCTCGAAATAGCAACACAGCCCGGTCATTGATTTGTTCTATCTTCCTCAACTCGGCACGCAGAACCTCATAATCAGGTCCCTCACATGCTGCCCACCTTTTTACAGTAGATCCTCGAACTCCTTCCACTCATTCCCCTTCTCCCTCATGCAATCCTTGGTCTAAATTTGGATATCGTACTTTAGCACCTTCTTCAAACCCTTGCACCTAGGTTTCTACACTTGCAGGAGCAGAATCGGGACGTTCTGAGGAGGGGCGGCGGGGGAAGAGGAGGAGGAGGAATGAGAGGAGGAAGGGGAGGGGGTTGGTGATTAGGGTTAGAATTAGGGTTTAAGAGAGGAATCAGAGGAGGTGGGAGAGAGAGGAGAGGATGAGGAAGGAGTAGGGGAAGAGGACGAGGGAATGAGGATCAGGAGGTCGAGGGTGGCAGCAAGGGAGGAGTGATTGTAGCAGGATGAGAAGGAGGTAGGTTTGCTAGGGTTAGTGTTTTTGTGCTTGGATTTTGAGATGGGGAGAGAGGAGGAAGAGATGGAAGAAGAAGGAGGTTGATAGTGCTTTTGAGTGGGTGAAGAGGGGTAAAACGGGGAACATGGGTACATATAATTTTTAGGGCCAATACACAAAGAATAAATATAAGAGGCTGAGCCACATGAAGTTTTCATTTTTTTGGAACCTTGACACAATTTTCCCTAATTATTTCTATCGATGGCTCTATTCGTGGTTAGACAAATTCGTAGTTTCTTCTATTTATATACAAAACTTAGGTGGAAAATATTGTAGTTATATTTGTAATTCATCCAAACTGTACAACAAATAATTAATCTCCAAGGACAACTCTTTTCTTCGCCATCTGCGAATAGATTTTATGCGTATCTTAATAAGTTATGTGTGAACATGCAGAGTTCTTCTACAGAATTGATTGATTGTGTTGATATCTACAAGCAACCGGCATTCGACCATCCATTACTTCTGAATCACACACTGCAGGTTTATCTAATTCTTTTTGGACTTCCGTAAACTACAAGCGAAACTATCAAGTTCCTTTGATTTTTAAACACCACAAGCCATCATAACACTTGGACATTAATTTTTGTGAACCGTCATCCGTGAATAATGCAGATAGAGCCTAGCTTAAAGGCAAGCAACAAAACTACCCATGAAGTGGATTCTCCGACTAAAACTCTTCAGGGTTGGCATGCAAAAGGAAAATGTCCAGAAGGGACAGTCCCAATACGAAGAGTTAGAAAGGTGGATATCCTGAGGGGAGCCTCAGTCGAAAGCTTCGGAAAGAAACATCCATCATTCCATATTTCGCGGGAAAATGAAGAACCTGCAGATACTGTATCTAATGGGCATGAGGTATAAAGTTTAAGCCGTAAATAGTATATGCCTTTAGTATTGAACTAATTAAATGTTTTCCTGGTGCAGCACTCTGTAGTTGTGCAGAGTGGTGATCGATATTACGGAGCGAATGCTGACATAAACTTGTGGAGTCCTCGTGTCAGACCCAATGATTTCAGTCTTTCGCAGATATGGATTATATCAGACGAGAGCATTCAGAACACAGCTGAAGTAGGAATCATGGTATTGTCGTCTTCACTGTTTTATAATGACAAAATGCAATCTACTCCTCTATACGAATAGGAGAACCCAAGATTCACTATTCATGCTATAGTAATGCTACAATAGCATTTACTATATCTTTACTGTTGTAGCAAGCAGATGGATACCACGGTTTTTGAAAAAGTATATTGCAGCACACGAGAATACTATAGTGGGGGAAAAAAATATCCCGTGCTTTGCACGGTGTTCACACTAGTAGTTACTGAAAGGTTAAAATAACCATTTTGATAATCCATTAAAAAAAACAAGAATACTCATTTAACCTTGAAAATTAAAACAAGAGAGTGAACGTTTTGCTGCGTTGCTAAGTTAGATAGTTCTATTTCTCTTTTTCCCCAGTTATGTTACCCAAAAACAACTCAAAACAATGTTTTTCATCTCATTTTAGGTATATCCAAAGCTTTATGGAGACTATGAGAGTAGACTCTTTGTATACTGGACGGTACAGTACACATAATTCTATTGCAATTAGGAGTCTCATTTCTTGTATTTTATTTTCTCAAATGTTCCTTGGATTATCCTGAATTACACAGGCGGATGATTACAAGAGCACAGGTTGCTACAATTTGATCTGTTCAGGTTTTGTTCAAGTCAGCAACTCTATCGCCTTAGGTACCGCATTTTCCCCACCATCTACTTATGAAGGGGTTCAGTACAGCATCACTATCTTCATTATCAAGGTAATAAATTGGGTTTAGCATATAATTTCTACTTAATTTATTATGCATATCTTCGCACAAATAATTACCTGTATATAATCATTTGAGTTCTCTAGTCCTTGGTGAAAAGAAAATTTGTCCACAAATTTTTAATTAGTTAGCTGTTTTGTTATATGGCATTCCTAACGATTTGTTTACCAAGTGAACCAAAGCCCCTTTTCTGATTAGCGCTTTATTGTAAGATTCGTGTGTCAATATAGTCTCATATTGAAAAGAATTAAAATGGTACTGGAGTTAACTACAAATTAGGACTAATTCCTAATAATTTAGGCTTCTAATCATGGTGTTTTTCTTGTTATGTTTTTGTAAAAAGCACCATGGTGTTGTGTTTTTCCCTTAAAACGTTTTCAAAACACCATGTTAAGTGTTTTTGGTCAATACTAGTTTGACTCATTACAACATTAGTATTAAACATATTATTAATATATTATATATTAATTAGATAAAATATATTATAAATAAAATATTATAATATGCCAACAGCTTCGGTGCTCCCAAGCAGTTGGTGTAGTTTGTTTCCTTAAAAATCTCTCTCACATCCTAAATTTGAGGGATAAGGTAGTTGACAGTAGTTCCACACCCAAAAAAGTAATTTCACTTAGATAAAAAGGTTATTTTAGGAAGTATAAATAAGAAGATAAATAGGAAGTAGTTAGAATTCTCCAACTAATGAAAAACTCTCGGTGTCTTTATTTTTTTGACGTGGTTTTCTTCTCCAATCCCCTAATTCATTGCGCGGATGGCCAAACCTAATGGAATTTAATTTTTGATATGGTCATCGATCCTATGAAATACTTCATACGAGCGTCTTCTTTCTCTAGAGTAGTGAGCCTGAGATCATGAGTGTCGCCACCGGGCCAATCTGATTGGAAATAAATTGTTTTTTGCATGGAGGAACTGTAGTATGAGCCCGGCATTAATTGGCTTTCTCTTAGGCCTTGGGAACCTTCATTCGATTAATTTTCAACTAAACAACTGAGATTTTGAATGAACATGATTGCTTTGTTTAAGTTCATCAACATGGTTGATGGTCGATTTTCTTCGGATCCAATTTCCTTGTATCGCATTCAATCACATGTTAGATTTCTTGTTGATATCTTTATTGAGGAATTTTCTTAGCGTAATTCACCTGTGATTCTATTTAAACGGATTTATACGCGTTTGATGGAATTCTGTGGATGAGAAATTGGTAGGGACGAAATTTTTTTGTTTTTCCAAATTTACCCTTTTTCAAAAATAAATTAATAAATGATTTTAGGAGCACCGAAGCAAAGCCCTTATAATATTTAGTTTACATTATTATAGTATTAGAAGTATTAAATATAATACAATATAAAATTATATAATGTATTATATTATAATTATTACATATTATTTTTAAATAATTATATATTTAATTATTTTGGTATATCAATTTGTTATTGTTATATATTATATTAATATTTTTATAATAATGTTATTTTATTATTATATAATATTATACTATTATTAATATAATATAATATTTTACTATTATTCATATAATATAATATTATTAATAATGTATATAATATATTAATATTTTATATATTATATTACATTTACTATACAATATATTATTATAATATTACTATTATATTATTATTTTATTTTTAAATATTTTACTATTATATAATATTTTATAATTATTAATTTATTACAGTTTATTTATTAAAAAGTTAATAATATTATAGCGATTATACTATTGTGTAGTATATTATTATATCTTTATTATATTATTATTTATTATCAATAACTTTTTATTAGTTTATTTATATTTTATTATTTTTTATTATTATTTATTATTATAGAATACATTGTTAACATATTAAATACTAGTATTTAATATGTTATTATAAAGTTATATAATATATTTTATTTATTATATTTTTATATTATTTAATAAATATTACTAATATATTAGATTAATTATAATATAGTATAGTATAGTATAGTATAATAAGCATGTTGATAATAACTCTATGTTAATTACATTTAATATATTATGCTAGATATTATATTAACACTTTCTCAAACTCAAAACCAAATCACCAAACTTAAAACACCTTTTAGGTGTTTTGAAATAAGTGTTGTGTTTTTGGTTTGAGGATGATTTACCTTAAAAAACACAATGATTTCCAAACGCATAGTGTTTTGTTTTTGGCAAAAACACCATGAAAACAACTAAAACACCATGGTATCTAAACAGAGCCTTAAATATTAACTTGATTTGACTATCAATCAATATTTAATGTCTACTAGTATAATATATGTGTGTTTCATGTAGATAGTTTTGTTTCAAAGCAAAAAAAAATAATATTCTAAGTAATATGTCATATTTTCGTGAGTATTTACTTACAGTTTGGATCCTATACAATGAATAATAAGTAGTTATTAGAGAGATCCAATTATCTTAGACCACTTTCTTAGATGAGACATATGAATTCTTTGTCTTACCTTTTTTTTTCTAATCTTTTTACATTATAAATGGGCTCAGCTCATATTATTTTATTTGTATATTATAGGTTTTATATATTAGTCCCTTAAATCTTTTATGTTTTGCAATAAGTTCCTTAAATCATTAAAATCAATTTTAGATCTTCTCATTTTTTATTTACTCTAGAATTAACTGCTAAAATCGTTGAAATTGCTATTAAATCCCCTATTTCTCACAAGTTATTTCAAATTAATCGCTCGAATTATACATCAACTCTTTATTGGATGGATTAATTTCAAAATAATTTAAGAATTAGGTATCATAATAGGAGTTTCACTAATTTGAGAGACTAATTTCAAAGTAAGTACGAAGTTAGCGGCCTTATAGTAATATGAAATATTTTAAGGAGTAATATTTTAAAAAAGCCATTATTTTTATTATTGTTTTTGAACAAATGGGTTGCTATAAGTATCCTTCAACCATGTCTTCTATCTCTGTTCACATGGAACAAAGAGGGAGAGGGAGAAGAGGTAGATTGTAAGTGCAACCACATTTGTTCTCATGAATCCGTAATGGAGATCTTATGAATTTGGTGGTTTCTCCTACCGGATGGGTTTATAGTTGGTCATTAAGAAGACTCCTTAATTATAGCAATGAATGATCCAATATTTTCTAGATAAAATGTGTAGTAAATTCAAGGTCATTACCAAAATAAACTTTCATGTGTAAGATTCGAATTCTCATTCTGCATGATTTAGAATACAATCATTTCCACACAAAAATAATTTATGTCATGCATTTATCGAGTTCTTTTGTAAACAAAGATTTTTAAGCATAATATGGATCAAATTAGCATGTAACTACATTTTATGTGTATTAAATATGGAGAAACGTGAAAAATGTATATTCATATACAACACAAAATATTTCCTATTATTCATCGGCAACGCAGCAAGTTCCTTATTAATACTCTTGAATTGCATGCACATTCTCATCTTTAATCATTGCAATGATAAGTTTCATATGCACCAGATCCAACAGCAATAGCCTCCTCATCCCCATCAATAACCACGATGGATACCCCTCCTCCCCAATTGTCGTCATAGTCGCTTCTGTTGACATCGTGTTTGTCGTTAGCTCTACTAACCACTTTGTCCAATGTTTATTCCTTGATGACGGATTTATTGATGTGGAGGATGGCGATTTAGTTAGCGGCGTCAATGATGTGGCTAATGGTGACCTCTAAGATTGTTTTTATTAGGCGACATGGATGTGGGTAATGGCAATCCTAAGAACATTTTCTATTAGGCATTACGGATATGGGTAATGGAAACCCTAAGAAGTAAGAACATTTTCTATTAGGCATTTGACTGATGTCAATGTTGCGCATATATAGAAGAGAAGAATTAAGGTTAAAGATTGAAGATATTAGTCATTAGAGGTAGGAATTAAGGTAGGAATGGAGCTTTGGGTTTAAGGTAGTAGGTATATATGAGAGGAGAATGAGTGTTACAGATGATAGAAACTAAAGGGTTGTACGATTAAATTTTAGATTAATGGGACATTAAGGGGAGTAGTGGGGACATTATGGTGATGATAAGGGTTGTACGATTAAATTTTAGATTAATGGGACATTAAGGGGAGTAGTGGGGACATTATGGTGATGATTAAATGAATAAATGGTGTGTTTTTATTAATGGGACATTAAGGGGAGTAGTGGGGACATTATGGTGATGATTAAATGAATAAATGGTGTGTTTTCATTAGCGATAATAAGTGTGGAGGTTACAATAGTGATGGGTGTTTAATGGGGTTGATATAGAATTTAAATGGATAATTGTATGTGTGTTCATGTACGTATGGATGGATGTGTAGCAGGGGTTAATTATCACATTATATTGAGTATATTTATGTGATCATGTACGTGTATGTGCATTTGTTTGAAGGCTTTTTGGGTAGAAATGTTTTAACATGGCAACCCACTTTTATAATAGTATTAGATGCATAGATTTGACTACCAAACAGGCCTAAGTTATCCTTAAAGCAAGTGGTATCAAGAGTACTGATTCTTGTCTGACAAACCAGGATAATGACTATAGTTATGATTCAGTTTCATGAGAACCTGTCGCCGGCGCATATTTTAATTAATCTTGGCTGTTCTGTCTTCCAAGGATCCAAAGAGCGGGCACTGGTGGTTATCCGTTGGGGGTTATTGGGTCGGGTACTGGCCTGACTCCCTCCTACCCGATTTACGAAATGGAGCGCTTTACGTAGAATGGGGAGGCGAGGTCTATAATGATGATTACCAGCAAGGGAGCACGACTACAGAAATGGGAAGTGGTCATTTTGCTGAAGAAGGCGCAATGAAAGCCGCGTTTTTCGATAATCTTCAAACTGCTGATGTTAATGGCAAATTTCAATATCCTACGTCGCTGCGGGCTATAGTTGAGAAACCCAAATGCTATAATTTGGTTGCTGGAGACAAATATTTCTACTATGGGGGCCCCGGAAAATCGGCTGAATGTCCCTAAAGACAACATCCTCAGTTGATATATATATGTATAAGGTTTGCACTGTTATGAATGGGAACTAAGTGGGTTTGCTTGATGTGTGTAATATGAATAAGGAGGAGAGAGGACATGCGTGTTCTTCTCTCTCTCTCTCTCTCTCTCTCTCTCTCTCTCTCTCTCTCTCTCTCTCTCTCTGTTTGTGTGCTTTGAATAATGAAAGAGGGGAAGTGTGTTGTATTATGCGTGCCAATTATATTGAAAGCTTGGTTAAGCCCTCCAAAGGTAGCAATCAACAAAGCACGCTGAGATTTATATTTTTCTTCTCAAGGATATATAATGAGATTAATCTTTTGTAAACTTTAACTTTGCATTTAAATTATGTAAATCAAGACCTTAATAATTACATCCATACTTAATTAAGATCTTAGAACTATATGATTATCACATGCATAACAATTAAGGAAGAAGACATGCCTTGATCCATATTAGTGGCAAATGATTGGGCACAAGAGCCCTTTTGAACAAACTAGTATAGTGCACGTGCGTTGCACGTGGACATATTTGTTTTATGTTCTAATACTTTACACAATTCGCACGTGGACATATTTGTTTTATGTTCTAATACTTTACACAATTCATTATTTAATTAATGGAAGAGTTTCATTTTGAATGTAATTATAATACTTTACACAATTCATTATTTAATTAATGGAAGAGTTTCATTTTGAATGTAATTATAACAACATTTGATGACTTAATTATTTGTAATTTTCTTACAATTTAGATCATATACTTCTTTCAATCTTCTTAAGATTTAAGTTTTGAACTATATAGGGGTTTATCTGTACAAAATTATGAAGTTTCAGTATTTTTCTATAAATATATGAAATTTCAATGGTCTTTGTAAAAATTATGAAGATCCATGGTTGTTTGTGAAAAAATTCAGGGTTATTTTGTGAACATTGGCAAATCATGGAATACCCAAATAATATAATTTTTTTAATTTTAAAAGACATAGTTTTATTTACTTTATAATTTAAGATAATGAATGTCATTTAATAACTACTGGTAGTTTTATGTGCAAATTTAGAATATAGTTTTAACATTAGGGAGGTTATAATATACTTATTATATAAAAAAAATACTCAAAAGATAAAAAATCCAAGTTTGTTCTTTACTTTTATGTAAGTGTGTCATGCTATTCCAGTTTATATTAATTATATTTATTTTTGCTAATCCATTATAACAAAATAAAATTCTCACTTTCTCCTTCTCTCTCTTCTATTATCATATAATTGGTAACATGCTACAAAAAAAACATATCTACTAAGTTCATGGATAATACAATATTTCTCTCAAATCACAATTAAGTACATAGTAATAATTATAGAAATAGGAAAAAAAAAAGTTCATTAACCCCCTCCCCCCCTACCCCTAAATAAGACCTCAAACTTTAGCCTCAATCCGAATTCTCCACATTTCCTTGTATCAATCGTATCCTCAATCCGCATATAGCCGCCAGTCTAATAATTACATCAGTATAAAGTATAATCCGAGGTAAAGCTTAGTACTTCCTCAGCACGACTTCAATCGTCTTCACCCCCACCTTTGTCGTTATTTCTTCTGAAGGGATAATGTTTTCACTTGCGAGCTTGTATCATCTAAATAATATCATAGTAAAGTCATGGGGTGAGTATATGATGTTGTTAGGATTGTAAGAGGTGAGTGTAAATCTAAATCATCAAATGAGTGAATTTATAGGTTGCAAGTAAGGGCTATTATGATAAATAAAAAAAGGCAGGCTCTTTGGATTCAAGTGGAGAGGTTACAAAAAATAGAAGTTAATATTAGTGGACAAGTAATAGGAGAGTTATGCCATTATTAAGAATGTATGCATGTAAGCATTTTAAGTTGACACTTTGTTTGCAACTTGAGACATATATTATTAGTTTGTCATATGTGTGTGCATTCAATTCTCAGCTATTATGTCAAATACAACTTACAATCTTAAAAAAAATATGATAGCATTAATATTGGATTAGTGGAGGGGTTACAAAAAAATAAAAGTTAATATTAGTGGACAATTAATAGGAGAGTTATGTCATTATTAAGAATGTATGCATGTATATGTATGTGTTTATATGTATGCAAATTTTTTATGATAACATTAATAGTAGATTAATGGAGGTGTTACAAAAAATAGAAGTTAATATTAATGGAAAATTAATAGGAGAGTTATACCATTATTAAGAATGTATGCATGTATATCACTAGTAGAAAAACGAGCAACCTAGACGGAAATTTCCGTCTAGGTTGATCCAAATCCCGTCTAGGTTAGTTCAACTAAACGGAATTCCGTCTAGTTAGATCCGTTTATTTTGCTTCCGTCTAGGTTGACTCAAACTAGACGAAATTCCGTCTAGGTTGATCAATCTAGACGGAAGTCAACCTAGACGGAAGTAAGAATTCCGTCTAAGCTGACAACCTAGGCGGAATTCTGTCTAGTCTGTCAGACTAGACGGAATTCCGTGTAGGTTGTGTTAACCTAGACGAATTTTCGTCTAGGTTGATTATGACAACCTAGATGGAATTCCGTCTAGGTTGAGTCAACCTAGACGGAATTCTATCTAGGTTGATATTTTTTCAGCAAAAAAAATAATTATAAATTGTATTTTCCTGTACAATTCCATTAATGAATACATCCAGAAAATATTGTACACATGAATACATCCAACCATCCAAATATAATCAAAATTCATAACAATTTTATTCAAAACCAAATATAATCAAATCCAACACAATGCACAAATCCAACCATCCACTCCAAAATATACATCAACCAGTTCCGTCTAATATATACATCCAACAACATATATACTAACAATGTACATGACTAAGATAGGATATACGATATGAATAAATATAGTGTTATAACAAATAAAACTGTTTATTGCATTAAAAATAAAAAAAACCTCATCTATCGTCGTCGGCGGGAGTATCTCCATCCCGATTACGAGAACGGGTGCTGCTCCCTACAATATCTCCACTCTGAATGTTCAATTGAATAATCATTATGTGGTGTTTGATAACATATTAAATAAAAATGAATTTATAAATATAAGAAAAAATAAGGTATATGAGCGCTGCTCTGCCTAGCGCCGAAATTATCACCAATCGAGCTTATGATCCGTATGATACCACCATACGTGCTATAAGAAATCACACCGCCTAAATATTATATAACATACCCCATGAGATCGTCCATCGAGTTCGTCGTTAGCGCAACTCTAGTCATCTCATTAGTCACCTGAATATGCAGCTCCGGGTCAATTTTGTCAATCAAATACGCAGAGATACGTGCGACAAACGGCATAGCCTGGAAACTGCTTGTGGCTGCTCTCATTGATGTAGATGGCGTGGAGGATGTTGTGGATGATCTCATGCTTATGTCGGGTGAAGATCCGACACCATACAGAGGATATCTTCCTCTCCTATTATTAGGGAGAAATAAATATTAAATTTTGCTCTCAAATTCAATAATGGTAAACAAAAATAAATAGTATGTAGTATTCAATTTGATTCATTTTTTTACCATCCATACCTATTATGACCCATCAGGTTCTGTGTGAGAGTGATGTTCTCCTCTGCAGAAAGCATGTGAGGGTCCGGCTCGGTTTGTTCCTCCTCCTGCGAAATGTACACAGATGCAGCCTCCTTGGATGCAGCCTCAAATCCCTCCTAAAGCACAAATCTATAGTTAATTCAATGTAAAGACCATATTATTTGTGTTCTCATTTCCTCATAATGTTAACAACAAAATAGAGTTGATAATACTACTCAAGATGTGTATAAGTCTCACCACCAACTCGAGATTTGCCTTGATCTTATCCCGATTCTTCTCATCACCCCTATATCTATCACGAAAAGTACTGTTTGTTGGAAAATTTGTGAAATGAAAATGATGAAAGAATTGTGTTTGATTTTATTCTCTCTAACTACTTAGAAAAAGAATGTTTATAATTCCCTTAACTCTCAATTACAATCGAATTCTTGATTATAAAAGAGAGGAGAATGATCTGGATTCTCCCCTTTGTTTAATTCTGGGTTCTTCACGGTGGCGATGGAGTGCCTCCTTTGAATGCTCGCGTCGAATTTGCTCTCCGTTGACGATCCGCACGTCTTGTTTTACTGGAACGTGATCTTCTCCTCACGATTTAACGTTGTGGAGAACTTGCGTGGCAAGTTTGAAATTTACTCTTAACGAGTTAATAACTCAGAGCGAGTTTTAGAAGAACTTGCAGAGCAAGTTTTGAACTCTGATCGAGTTGATAACTCTGAACGAGTTTGAAACTCTATGAAAGAGTTGATTTAACCGAAATCGGTTTATAAGCCAAGGATGAAAGCTCTCTGTTGTTGAACGTTGCTGAAGGATGAACGTCGATCTTCCCCTCGCTATCAAGTCGAAGATCTCCTCTTCGCTGCCAAGTCTTAGATCCAAAAAGCCAGCCTCAACTCAATTGAGTTTCCCACTATTTATAGGGGATTTAGGGGTGTAACCACTCCCTTAAATCTCTCCTTAATGAGAGTTTAATGGGGTGTAACTGCCCCCCATAAATCTCTCCATGATAAGGTAGTGATCCCCTCTAATCGTGGGGAGAAAACGGTTCTGGAATCGTTCAAATCGTGCTTGAACGAATCAAATGCTGAAAACAGCGTTCTGGGCCCGAACTCGGTGTTTTAGACCTGAAACGCAGAGTTGGTCCCGTTTTAGGCTGAAAACGCACAGGTCGCACTGCGCAGAGATGAACTCTGTGTTTTGGACCTGGGACGCAGAGTTGGGTTCTGCATGAACTATGCGTTTTTTGGACCTGAGACGCAGAGTTGGGCTCCGCATGAACTGTGCGTTTTTGGACCTGGGACGCAGAGTTGGGCTTCTCATGAACTGTACATTTTTGGACCTGGGATGCAGAGTTGGGCTCCGCATGAACTCTGCGTTTTTGGACCTGGGACGCAAAGTTGGGCTCCGCATGAACTCTGCGTTTTTGTCGTTGAACGCAAAGTTGGACTCTACGTTTTAAGTCCACGAACTCTGCGTTTTGACTCTGTAATACAGAGGCGAACCTTAGGCGGGCTTGGCGAGCTTCAGCCTAAGTCCAATGTTCTGACGAAGTCCAGTCTTGCAGACGGACTTCAGAACATAACTTGCTGCGAAGAACAGGTCATAACTTTCAAACCGTAAGTCGGAATTGGACGAATTATATATGAAAATCGGCTATCTCGACGAGACGGAGCCGACCAAACCTACCCCCATAGGGTTCGGTTTGTTTCGTCAGTTTTGCCAAATTCCTTGCGGTTTGAGAGATATCTGCGTTTTGATTTGAAGAGACCGTCGATTTGTAATCTCTTTTGCTAGAGCGTTGCAAAGATCATCATCTTGTAATCTTCATCTTGGCTCCTTAAAAATGTGAGAGTCATCAGATTATAACTCCCGATGTTGATTGTGAAGGCTATTGATTAGAGCTTTCATCAGTTGTTGTGAAGGTCGTCAGATTGTAACCTTCCTCGATCTACGTGAAAGTCTTCAAATTATAACCTTCTAGAAGTCATCAGATTGTAACTTCCATCATCGATGTTTGATGGGGATAAGCTATCTGTAGTGATTTTTAGACAGCCTACAAGTACCATACGTCGCTTTTGCCCTCAAGTGTATCGGCATTAATGATTTTCCCTGTCATATTATAAATTATGAGATTTCATAATCATACTAAGCATTAAGATCATTTAAAGCTTTAAATGACATATACTGTATCTTGACAATAAACATCCTCCAGATTGGCATAGGAGTGTAAGCCCAAGTGGTGGTCATGCAGCTTCTTTCTTCTATTTTCTAACCCCTTCGTGGATTTATTCTTAAAAAATATCTGTAAATATACAATAAAATAATATCTTAAAATTATAAAGTAATTTTCATGAAACTAACATTGTTGGCATCGCTGTCCCAATACATGAGGAGAGCCGTGAAATAAATCTCGTCAACTCGGTCATCGAGGTTTAAAAACCTCTGCCAATCCTCCTCATACCTATCATAGGTTTCATGTTTGATCTCATGCCTCCATTGTTTGAGGACTGCTTCAGCCTTGACATTAAACACATAATTCCAAGCCCCCTCAAAGTCCTCAAGGCAGAAGCAGTCCTGTAGATTTACATACACATTTAGTACGGATAATTTAATATTAATTAGTAATTATTAATAAATGAAAATCTAAAACAATATGCACTTACCATAAGCTCAGTCCATATCACCTCGTATACGGTCCATGGTAATTCTCAAAAATAAAAATAAGGGTTGATAATGTTCACTCTACGCACGGGAACCCCAATATATGCATTCAATCGGGTCGACCAAGGACCAACAAGCAAATTAGAACTATTCCACCGAATTATCGCCCTCATTCCTCTTGGCAGTTGTTTAGATTCAGGCTTACCTCTGCCACGTCTGTTCTCTACGCGATCTCGCTTAGCGCCTGCAATAATAACATGATAATGTATCATATAATATATAAATGTGAAAATTAAAAGTATTTATACAATTTAGCATTCGTTATCTCTCTTTCTTTTGCTGCAAGTGCAACAGCTTTCCTAGTCTCCAACATAGGAAGCATTTCCTCTAACTTTCTCGCAGCACGTGGGTGGTTTTCCTAGTCTCCAACATAGGAAGCATTTCCTCTAACTTTCTCGCAGCACGTGGGTGGTACTTCCTTGAATCAGCCTTGGACTTATGAGAGTCCGGAGTCCTCTAACTTTCTCGCAGCACGTGGGTGGTACTTCCTTGAATCAGCCTTGGACTTATGAGAGTCCGGAAGTAAGGGTAAACTGAGATAGTCATGTGTCTTCGGCCGCAAGTCAGTATGGAATGTATATGATGGATATGTCGGGGTCCAAGAAGCACCTACATAATAAAGGATAATCATTAATATGAAATTTTAATTGACCATTATCAATTATTAAAATATTGAATACCTACGTCGGGGGATGGTTCTGGTGCTGCATCAGAGGGGCCGGGTGATGAATATCCCGCATTTGCAACAAATAAACACTATGAGCTAGATAACTAATAATTATATGGCATTAATACAACTGGTCACGTAGACCAGCCAGAGCTCATTACCCCAAATGGATTGAATACGTCGCTTGATAGACCCAGTCTTACATTTCTGCAATCTTTGGCAAAACGAGGATAAATTTTATCATTATGCTTCCAAGCTAAAGCATCAGCAGGATGTCTCAATTTACCATCGTCTACTCGATCTTTCTTGTGCCATCTCATATTCTTTGTCATTTCCTTGTTCATGTACAATCTTCGCAATCTAGGAGCCAATGGAAAATGTCGAAGTACCTTGGTTGGAATTTTCTTCTGTGTTATCCATGTCTCCGTTGTAATCCTTGTTGAAGAATTTGTGCACTGCTTCCACCTAGAAACTCCACATGTCGGACACTCTTGAAGGTCTTTATTGGCTTTGTGGTACAAATACAATCATTTGGACATGTATCAATCTTATTATAATCAAGACCCAGAACAGAGACAATCTTCTCGGCTTGATAAGTTGTTTGGGGTATGTTATTCTCTCCTCCAGGAATTATAGTCCGAAGCAAATCAAGAAGCATTTCAAAATAATTATCTGACATACCGCTAAGTGTCTTAATATGTAGGAGTTTCAGCATAAATGAAAATCTAGAGTATTCGGTACATCCCTCATATAAGTCTTTTTTACTATCTTCTAGTAGCTCCATTATTCGCTTTATTTCTGCGGAGGAATGCATATCATCGATATTTTCGGCACTTTCGACATCTCCTACCTCTTCAGCTTCAACTTTGATATCATCTTCACTTTTATCTCCGATATCATCCTCGACATTATCATCAACATCATATTCTGTAGGTCAAGAAAAAATATCATTCAACATATTGTTTCTGTTTCATCTATTCATTGGCCACCGGACGTACCAACACACATATTTGGATCCTCATCTTTAGTGATACCTTCCTCATGCCAGTTCCAATATTTATATTTTTCATCAAAACCTGATTTCATTAGGTGAATCCGTATATCATTTCTATTTAGCAGCTTCAAATTCCTACACCTACAATAATGATAATACATAACACCGCTTCTTAAATTTCTCGGATTCATTTCCGCATAACGCATGAAGGCTTCACATCCCTCCTTGTATCGTGTGCCACGAAATCTATGATGTTGTGGGATATCTATCCATGATTTGTTAGGAATTATCCTCATCTGTAAATTATATATAATTATTAAATACGATTAGTCTCACAACTACTAATACATCCATGACTCTTATACATTCAACACACATCAAACATACGTTCATATATCATTTAACAATATGAATATTTACCTACATAATGTTAGACCCTAGAGGGGGGTGATTAGGGTCTTATGCTAATCTAATCCGATTTTATACCAATTAAAACTAATTAACAAGTTATTCTTGCAAGATAGATATACAATATGTTATAAGCAAGAATGAGCAATATAACCAAAGAGCAATATCCTAGCAATGATATATATGGTGAATTATATGCAAGGATATATAAACTAATACAAGGGGAATAAACAATCTATAAATGTGATAGGTCAATATGAAGAGCAATACACAAAGGCAATATAAGATATGAATACAAGGATAGGTACGCCAATGCAATCACAAACAAAACGATATGATCACGGAGTTCGGTCTAACCACTTGACCTACGTCTCCGCTCCTCACCTCGAGGAGATCTCCACTATCACAACCGGGTTTTCTACGCTCACACGAATAACGTTTACACCTCACACTCGATTTTCTAGTTCACCAAAAACTTTACAATCTCACACTCTTGCAATCACACTTTACACCCTCTCAAGTGTTGCTCACAGACGTGTCTCCCTCAAGTGTTAGGAATTACAACCTCTCTGTAGGTATGTTACCTACCCCACTCCTCTTGGGACGATCCCCGACTCACACCACACACTTCTCTCGGTGTACAAGTGTATTACAAAGTGTATCTCACAATAATGCTCACAATACAAATAAATTGTTCTCTACAATAGATGAGAACACAATGTAGCTCACTCTCAATTATACACTCCCCACAACCCAAATATACAATATGTGTAAAATACCAAAGCTCAATGGTTGTGTGTGCAAACAATGAGAAACAACAAAATCAAATGTAAACTCAATATAAATCTAGCTTAATGAAGAAAATAATCAATGACAAATATAAATACAAAGCTAGAATTAAGTTTAGAAAAACTTCTCTAGAACAAGAGAGATGGAGATGTGAAATTGAAAGCTCAAACCCAAGTTGATCTCCTCTTCTTGTGAAACAATCTTCACAAACCCAATTTTGTAAACGAACACTAAAACAAACTTAAACCCTTGTAAAAACTTTTTTAAAACATCTCTTAGTGGTAGAAAATAGTTATGGCAAAGGGTTATATATAGGCTTGAAGAAAACAACTCAAAAAAACCCAAAAACCCACTGAGAAACAAAAATCAGCAAGTTACCGTTATTGTACAACGGTAACTCCGGCGGTCGACCGCGAGAAAATAAACTGCAAAACTACTCTCTGGAATGCAGACGGTCGACCGTGGCTGTCGACCGCACTGTAGCATGATCGACTGTAGCGGTCGACCGCACTGTTCACGGACAGTTTCTGATTTTGACAGATTCTGGAATTTTGTGTATCTGACTTTGTAAAATTAATTAAAAATAGTAAATTAACTCTAAAAATCATGAAATTTTGAGGAAAAGTTTTAGACATGTAGATAAACATGTTAGAAAAAGAATTTATGAAATATCACTTCCCAGTTGAGATAAATAAATGTTTGAACACAGATATATAGTTTCTAAAAAAATCTGCAGAAAACTCGGTTTTGTAAATTCAATTGAAAATAGGGGAAAATGCTTACAGCCCCCAAAAGCCAAGAAAACGTGCTTCCCACCCCCAATACTTTGTCAACGAGTGTTTTGCCCCCAAAAATAAAGATTCTGTTCTCTGAGCCCCCAAAACACAAAACCCAAAAGATTAAAATATGTGAAGACCATAATACCCTCCTCTCTCTCTTTCTTTTTTTATTAAAATATGATGAAGATTATTTTATTTTCATTTTATTTCTTTCTTTATCATGATGTACTGAGATGATAGTTGAAATGATTAACGATGATTATTTTATTATTTTTATTTTTTATTATTTTCGTTGTTTGTATTGGGAGATTGTTAAAGTTACGGGTTAATTGTTAAGGTTACGAGTTAATTGTTAATGTTACGGGTCAATTGTTAAGGTTATGAATCCTCTCTCTCTCTCTCTCTCCCTTCTCTCTCTCTATCATGATGTTACTTTGATGATATTGAAATGATTGAAGAGGATTATTATTTTATTATTTTCGTTTTTATTCTTTTCGTATTTTCAGAATATTCGTTGTTAAGGATAATGGTTGGTTGTAAAGGTTATACATTGATTGTTAAGGTTACGGGTTGGTTGTTAAGGTTACGGGTTTGTTGTGTAGGTTACGGATTTGTTGTTAAGGTTACGGGTTTAATTGTTATGCATTGGTTGTGAAGGTTACGGGTTGGTTGGTTGTAAAGGTTATGCATTGGTTGTGAAGGTTACGGGTTTGTTGTGTAGGTTACGTGTTAATTGTTAAGGTTACGGGTTTAATCGTTAAGGTTACATGTTTAATCGTTAAGGTTACGGGTTTAATTGTTAAGGTTACAAGAGAGAGAGAGAGAGAAGAGATCCATAACCTTAACAATTAACTCGTAACCTTAACAATTAAACCCGTAACCTTAACAATTAAACCCATAACCTTAACAATTGACCCGTAACCTTAATAATTAAACCTGTAACCTTAACAATTGACCCGTAACCTTAACAATTAAACCCGTAACCTTAACAATTAAACCGATAACCTTAACAATTAAACCGTAACCTTAACAATTAAACCGTAACCTTAACAATTAAACCCGTAACCTTAACAATTAAACTCATAACCTTAATAATTAAACTGTAACCGTAACAGTTAAACCCGTAATCGTAACAATTAAACCCGTAACCTTAACAATTAAACCCGTAACCTTAACAATTAAACCCGTAACCTTAATAATTAAACCGTAACCTTAACAATTAAATCGTAACCGTAACATTTAAACCCGTAATCTTAACAATTAAACCCGTAACCTTAACAACAAATCCGTAACCTACACAACAAACTCATAACCTTAACAACAATTAAACCCGTAACCTTAACAACAAATCCGTAACCTACACAACAAACTCATAACCTTAACAACAAACTCGTAACCTTAACAACCAACCCGTAACCTTAACAATCAATGCATAACCTTTACAACCAACCATTATCCTTAACAACGAATATTCTAAAAATACGAAAAGAATGAAAAACTAAAATAATAATCATCTTCAATCATTTCAATATCATCAAAAGTAACATAATGATAGAGAGAGAGAGAGAGAGAGAGAGAGAGAGAGAGGATCCATAACCTTAACAATTGACCCGTAACATTAACAATTAACTCGTAACCTTAACAATTAACCTGTAACTTTAACAATCTCCCAATCTCGTAACCTTAACAATTAACCTGTAACTTTAACAATCTCCCAATACAAACAACAAAAATAATAAAAAATAATAATAAAATAATTCTCATCAATCATTTCAACTATCGTCTCAATACATCATGATAAAGAGAGAGAGAAAATGAAAATAATAAAATAATCCTCATCATATTTTAATAAAAAAAGAAAGAGAGAGAAGGGTATTATGGTCTTCAAATATTTTAATCTCTTGGGTTTTGTGTTTTGGGGGCTCAGAGAATAGAATCTTTATTTTTTGGGGCAAAACACCCGTTGACAAAGTCTTGGGGGTGGGAAGCACGTTTTCTTGGCTTTTGGGGGCTGGAAGCATTTTTCCCTTGAAAATAACAAAACAACTCCAAAATTAGTAAAACTTGGGGAAATATTTGTATATATGATGATAAACATGTAAATGAAGAAATTTTTCAAATCGCATTTCCCAATTGTGAAAACGCATCAGTTTTGCAAAAATATGCACGAACATGTGCACGAACATGAGCTTATTAAAAACTTGATTTTGTAAATTCAAATAAACATAACAAATTAATTCAAAAATTGATAAAACTTTGGAAAACATTTATAAACATGAAATTGGACATGTTAGAAAAATAATTTCTCAAATTGAGTTTCCCATTTGTGAAAACTCATGTATTTTGTAAGTGTGTCCAAAACATGAAAATGTGATATACATAAAATTTGATGTTTTGACATAAACAATGTTTTGAAACCCTATGAAATAATTTTATAGACTTAATGAAATATGTATACGATGATTGTTAAGTCCATAAACTAAAACTTGTGTATATATATAACTATATATATATAAACCAAATATGTGTGTGTATATATGATTGAGCTTAAAGTACTAACACACATAATATAAAACCTAAACTAAATATACCCAAGCTTGATAGATCTTTGATGTAGCTCAACTTGGTACACTTGCGGATGAAGCTAGAACTTAGATCTTCAATTTGAATTGCATAGGCTTCACTCCACAATTCCGCCAACCTCCATTTGATATGATCATGAATGCTCGATTCCATCCATCCTCTAACATGTTGTTTGTCTACAATAAATAGAATTATACAAATACTAGACAAACAACATTAGAAGTAAATTATTTATTAAACATCATCAAAATAAGAAAGCCAACACATAAAATATATATAAAACGTACGTAGAAACTAATTACACTAATCTAGTGGCTGTCATAGGAAGGCTTCTATCCATTAAGAATATAGTAGTGCTTACATCCAACTTTATATACTTTTTATATTTTTATTTCTTGAAAATTTTGGCAGCACATACCCGCTGTTCTCCATGTACACTATACGGATGTTATTATGCGTATTAGCAATAACCCGAAACGCGGAACAACATACACTTATTGTACACGGAGAACAACGAATACGTGCTGCCAAAACATTCAAGAATGAAAATATACAAAGTATACAAAGTATACAAAGTTGGATGTATGCACAACTATATTCCTAACCCGTCCGAGAAGGACAGATCCAATAATTACGAATTTCAGTACCAATTTTTTATTCCTATAATATAAAATAAACGCTCATTTTCGGGAGAAAACTTCGTCTCCTACCCAAATCTGAGTTGTATATCATATATTATAAGTCCAAAGAATTGGATGTAATTATTGGACGGAAGTCTAGGGATAACGTTATTTTTTATTCACCTAAATTGGATTATAATATTTTATAAAAAATTATAATGTGTTATATATCACACTATTTTTAAAAAAAAAATTATTTCACATATTTTCACATCACAAACTTAAATAATCACACCTACTTATAGCATGAATGAAACTTAAATGAGTTAGGGTTTATAAGTGTTTAAAAAAATATGATTACTAGTGTTGTTCAAATGAATTAACATGTAGTTGAGTTAGGGTTTTCAGAATTAAACTCGTTTGTTTTTTTAACATAAATTAGGGTTTTTAAACTAAATTCAACAATAAATAATAATAAAATTAAAAATTCTAAAACTCAGTAGAAAAATCATACATTTTAAGCAGATGAAACAACGGACGCGCCGGTGGTCACGGTTGGACTGCTGGAAAGCTAGAGATTTTTTTTAATTAAAGTGAAAGGGGCGGGAGGAGGAAGGGGCGAGGGTACG
>NC_033797.1:19855032-19856273 GCF_001876935.1 Asparagus officinalis
GGTTAAGTTGCCATAGGCAACGTAGACGGAATTCCGTCTAGGTTGCCTAATTCCGTCTAGGTTGACTTTTTCGTCTCGTTTGTCAAACTAGATGGAATTTAACTAGACGGATCAAGCTAGACGAAAATTTTTTGTCTAGTTTGATTCCATCTAGACAGAAATTTTTTTCGTCTAGGTTGTTCCGTCTAGATTAGTCGTTTTTCTACTAGTGTATGTATGTGTTTATATGTATGTAAGTATGTGTTTTATGGATGCATGTATGTGGTTTGGAGGGCATTTTTGGAAGAAATGTTTTAACATACCAACACACTTTTATAATAGTATTAGATAGAGTATCTCCCTCTTCAACCTTTCTTTAGTAATCTTTATTGATTCTTTTTTTGATGGAGAGAAAAGATTCCATAAAGGTTGGAGAGAGGACCCGTTTCAAAAATAAATTACCTTATATAACCCTCATACCATCAATGAATGGTTAATATAACTACTCCCTCTTCTCTTAACCAATGGGATTTAAACAAGTGGTCCAAGAAGTTAGGAATGACGCACATGGACCATAATAAAATATTACTTCTATATAATAAAGTTTCTAACATTCTCCCACTTGGTCCATGCGGCATTATCCAACTTCTTGATTTAGAACATCATGCGCATATAATAAATAAATCCTTGCAAAATGGACAAATCATAAATCACTATTAAGCAAAAAAACTACTAAGGATCATAGCGGTTCTATGTCATTAGATTGCTTCCATGTATCACAATATTAGTTTTATACTCAATGTGACCTATAATGAGAGGTTTACCATAATGGTCCAACAATAATGTCTTTGTCAAAGATAAATCCTATTATTCCAACATAATTCATTCATGTATGTACAAAGATTAACATAATGGAAACAAGATGTATGAAATATTAGAAATACAAATTAAATGAGCTCAGAGTGTCAAATACATAAAGAACATAAAACATCATCATAATGTCAATAATAATTTTTTAGTGATGCACATTCTTTCAACAAGTGCATTAAATGTCTTTGGCAGCAACCCTTTTGTCAACGGATCCACAATCATGAGATTGGTGCTAATGTGTTCAATTGACACTCTATGTTTCTGAACTTCCTCTTTAACGACAAAGTATTTTAATTCCATATGTTTAGCACCTTTTGAATACTTGTCGTTTTTAGAGAGGAATACTATTACAGAATTATCACAATAAATTTTTAGTGGCTTGACAATGTTGT